>NW_010399584.1:5441-31232 GCF_000710305.1 Buceros rhinoceros silvestris
GTGGCGTGGGTGTTGGTGGCGCGGGTGGGCCGCTCCTCTCCTGCCTGCGTCCTCGGCTTTTTATAGCCTCGCTGTGTCACACCGCAGCTGCCACCCACCTCCTGACAGCAGTGGGATCACGGAGTGTCATTGGGACCGTGTTGGCTGCAGGGGCATGTGCTGGCAGCCCAGTAACTGCAGCATTAGGTTTGCTGGGTTGCATCAGCCACAAACGTGTCTGACAGCCCAACTCCCAAATCAGCAGCATTGGATAGGTCAGAGAAGAGCAGGAGGTGTCATCTTTGCGAGAAGAAACTGATATATTTAGTCTCCTATGGTAAATTATTCTTTAAATTCTTTTTTTTTTTTCCTGCTTGTAAGTCCTGGATGACTGAGTGCAGTTGTTAGTATGCCACTCACTGTGATATTCTTGATGCGCTTAGGTGTATCCTCCTTCCTTATTTTCTTTTTCTTTAACCTTGGGAGCTCCCTTCACCCAATGCATCCCGCAGTCTGATTGTATACCACGTGTGTCAGCTTTGCATGTGCTACCTTAAATCAGTGGGGAAAGTGGTCCGAAGAGGCTGCTGACTTCTGCTCCAGCATCCTTCCCGTGATACAGAAGTTCAGCCTAGGAAGGGTGTTGACAAAAAGGATGTCTTGGCGAGCAGGCTTCAGAAGGAGGTTATTTCAGCCAAGTAGCAGCTGGGGATTTGCAGATTGGGGCTAGCATTGCTCCACTGAAGGACAGGTAGTATCACCTGCAGTACCCTCCCTTCTCTCTGTAATAAAGGATGGGTATCTACATGAAAGAAGATCTTTTGTTCTTCTACCCTTCCTGGAGCAGATTATGACCAGAGAGAGAAATCCTGACTCCACTGAAATTAATAGAGAGGCTGAAGTGGGACTGTTTGCTCCTGGCAAGGGTAAGTCAGATGCTTAAGAAAGGCTGATCTTCTTGATAAGCAGCTCCTGGGAAGAAGAAGAAGCAGCTCAAAGCGCAGGCAGCAGCTTTGCTCTGGCACCACTTGGTACATCAGGCCGGTAGTGACAGATGGATCTGCTTTAGGTGTTAGTCTGTTTGCACAGGGGGTAAGAGACATCCCTGGTTTCAGGTGTGCGTTTGCGAGACATGCTGGTGGCCCTTCCTGCTGCAAAGAAGGTTTTAGCTGAGCCTGGGGCAGAGGAGCTGTGAGGATGGTGGTTGGTCAGTGCTGCAGGAGCAGTTTTACAGGCTCCTGGTGTTTTCCCTTCCCATCCCAGTGAGCTCAGATTGGCGTTTAAACAGCTTCACCCAACCCTAGCCTCTCTTTTCTTTTTTCTTTTTTTTTCTGAAACAAATCAAAGGGCTCTCATCTGCCTGGCCCTCCTGGCACGGCAGCTGAGGCAGTGCTTCCATGGCACTGCACCACGGCAGAGAGGGCAGTAACGCCTGACCATGGGATGCGTGGACATAGTGAACCCTGCACCGAACACGGCAGCATCATCCATGCAAAAGAAAAGGACTCGCTGAGCAGACCAGGGATGCAAATACAGTCTTTAACTCCATGCACATACCGCAGGCAGTATGTGGCTAGGCATTCTTTAGATGCTAAGCTAGGGATAAAATAATCCCCTTTTTCCTTATTTTCCTCTTACTTTTCTCACAGCATGCAAGCTCTTCAGAAAACCTGGTCATTAAGCACTTATGAGCCTAGACATGGCTAAAAAAAATACTAGTAGCAATAAATGAGTCGAGAAGAGGTGCAGTACATCATCAGCCTTGAAATAAAAATTAAAAAATCTCCTCTTTGGGTTACAGGAAGGTGAGCTGGTTTTTAGTGCACATTCAGGCATCCAGTTCATGGGGATGCCAACCCGGGGAAGTCATCCACTGGCCCATCTGGGTTAGAGCTGACCTGCTGCCCTGTTTGTGCGTGATGCGGGGTTGGTAGCAGGCTGCTCCTCTGGAGGTGAGGAGCAAACAGCTGGTTCCCAGCAGCTCCCTGCCTCTGTTAGGCTGTGTATTTATTTTGCAGACAAGGGGAGGATTATGCAGGAGCCAGACGTGTTTTCAGGGGTCTTGTTTTATTGAGGTTCTGTTTTATTCCTATTGATGTGCTGCACTAATCTTTGCAAAGGATGGAAGTGATGTAGGTGAAAGCAGAGTGATGGGAACGAGGACTTGGTAGGACTGACTTGGTTTTGGTGGGGAGGATTAAAACGGGAGGGAGCGCTCTGCAGGTGCGAGACAGTGAGCAAAACAACCCTCCACAAACGCCTGGGATGGGGCAGGTAGAGCCCATGTCCTTGGGGGGACAGGAGCCCTGTCCTGGGACAGGAGCCCCAGTCCTTGATGGGAATCTTTGCATCAGCAGAAAAGGGATTTGCTCTTGGGTATCAGCAGAAAAATTAGTTCTGGGCTGTAACTCCATAACGTAACTGTATGGTGCAATAAATAAATCTTTCTCATGCTGGATTTAGTTAAACCAGTGCAACATCTATGTTTGGATGAAGGCTAATCCTATGCTGTTAGGAAATCTTTCCGATTAATAATATTTGCTTTCACCTCAAGAACGTCCTGATCTCGTGCCCATTGACCTCATTGAGCTGCACATTAAAGCTGTCTGTAACAGCGGGCAAGCATTTGTTTGGATTTGCCAGCTGAAATGAGTCAGAGTATTCCATGAGCTTGGGTTTCATGGCAAACACTTTCTGTTATTATTTACGGAATATTGAGCATGTGCCCTTATAATAAGAGGGAGCTTTAAAAAAAGTAACAGGAAGACAGTGTGTAACCTGCCAAAAGGTCTCTGCGCTGCTATTCCCAGCCATGTTTTGAAATCTTCACCTCGGTTGCCTTTATGGAGCTGTGTGCCAGCCCTGGAGCATGTAGGGCTTCTCCTGGGCTCTGCGGGGGTGCTTGGACTTCAAGCCAAGTATGACAGCGCAGGGGAAAGTCATTACCACTGGGCTCCTGTCCGGTTCTTGGAGGAGGAGGTAGCCTCTGAGCATTCAGCTTCAAAAGAAGCTAAATATTAAGGTTGAAATGCCTCAGCAGTGGAGGGGTGATTTACAGTCCTTAAGAAACAGCTTTTTCCTTCTTAGCCCTTACCCCCTCTCTGCTCCTCAACTAGCTTTGGGCTGGTTTGTTTTACCCCAGCAGGAGCAGTGTGTGGTTTCCTTTGGGCTGAGGAGTTGACCTGGACCGGAGGAACATGATGAGGAGAAGGCGGCTCAGAAATGTCCTGTTTTGGCTTCGTTGGACCAATAAATCAACTTGGAGTTTGTGTGGCTTGAACCACATTAGTCCAATGCTTCAGCGACCAAACTTTGCCAGCACTGGAGTCTTCTACTGAGTCTTTGTCCCACCAGTGCCTTCAGTGGACCAACCCCACCATCCTGTTCTAGTGGCTGGCTCATTTCTACCGTTTTGCAGCTGAAGCAGCAGCAGTATGGATGGTTTAACAGGGAGAACTGCAAATCCAGTTTAACAGAGGCATTTCAGAAGGCTGTGGTGTTGAGGCGTTGATGAAAGCAAACATCCATCAGCTGGGAAGGAGATGCGTTGAGTTGGTTGGTTTTATCTTCGAAAGATAAAGAATTGACAATGTAGTGAGGAGGAGGATTGCTTCTGTAGCTGGCTTAGTTAATTTTTCTTTTGTTGTGAGCTGGTAGCTAAAGCTGTAGAACCCCCTAGCAGGGCTCACGCAAAAATGGCTCTTTGTGCGGCTGCGCTCTTTTGTCATCTCTACTCTCCCAGTTGTGTCTGTGGCTGCCTCATGCATGCTTGTAGTAACTGCGGAGTCGCCAAAGGCCAATCAACCCGCAACCACTCTGTGCTCTCCTTCATCTCTCAAGGCCAGTCAATAGGAAGCAGAGAAGATTAGATAGATGCAGCTTGGACTGGTATGGCTCTGCTTCGGGAAGGATGGTGTCCCATCTCTGCCTCCTTCCTGGCTGGTGCAGAGGGGCAGGACAGCCCCCATAAGTGTGGAATATCTCTCACCTGTTGGAGAGACTAAGGATCCGCAATTGCTCTTGCAGTGGTGGCCAACCCATGTTGGGTTGGCGACATTGGTCTTCCCTGGACTGATTGATGTGCTTCACTTAGAACTGTCAGGAAGGGCCCTTCCTCCAGCCGGGTGCTGGAATCTGCCTTTTGTTTTGATGCACAGATATTGACTTTTCTTCTGGTAGTTGAAGTTAATGAGTAGCGATGATTGATGTAAGTGAGAGTTTATTGAAAAAAAGCAAGCAAACCAAAAATCCATAACCTCCTGCACTTGAAGGGGCACAGCTCGTCTCTGCCAGCTGAGCCAGGGGGCCAGCAGTGCTGTAACACAGCCTGGAACCCCAAACCCGCAGTCCTGGGAGAGCAGGAGGCATGAAGTGCTGTCACTGACTTTGCATCCCTCTACATCACATCTGCAGGTCTGATCTTCCCCTCAAGTGTGCCCCTTGCCGGTAACTGGGAATTGAGATCAGCACTGGGCAGCTCACCCTGCAGTGTCCAGTGCTGCGGGGTGGTGGGAACGGGGAGCTGGAGGGAGGAGACGGGCTACAGCTCCTCTGGCCTCACCTGCACCCAGTTAAAGTTTTAACTGCAAGACAGGGGCGGTTTGTGTTGAGGTCTTGCACAGATGTTCTGCATGAAAAGGGCTCTATTTGATGAGTCAGCTCGTTATTGAGTGACCCACACTCTTGGAGCATCATGAGTGGTCAGGTGGCCTCCTCCTAGCCGAGGAGCCTGACTGCACCTCAGAGGGAGCGTAGCTGTCGTCTGAGCTGCAAGTGTTTCAGGGCTGAAATGGCCGTTCTCGATAGACCTGGTTTTCCTGTGACCTTTCTTTTCCAGGTGAGGCAACTTGGTGTCTCTTGAGAATGACACTGAATGCGTTGTAAGGTGTCTTTGTGAAGAGGAGGGTGTATGGAATGCTCTTTTCCATATTAGAAGTGATTTTGATAGCATGAGATAAAAGAATTTTCTTGGTACGATCACCAACTAAGCTGGGGAACATTCCTGTCTTGAACGCTATAAAAAGACTAGTTAATGCTTACCTTACAGTTTGCTCCTTTGGACTTTTCTATGCAACAGTCCTCCGTTGTTTTAGGAGAGTGTCTCCTCCCATTCCTCATTAGGGAGCTTTATAAAATTTTCTTTTCTCTTAATGTAACTATGTCAGCCAGTGCAGATGGAGCTTAAGGTTATTAAGTGACATTAAGGGCTTAAAATGTCAGATTGTGGGACATGTGCTTAAAATTTTGCTTTTTGTGTTCAGAAGGCATCTCAGAAGTGTGTTAAATAATAGCATCCCTTTGTGTGATCCTCATTTGGAATCACTTCGTGAAGACAAAACAGCATAGTCGTGACCTGCATTTTGTTGGGGAACTTGAGCTGTAAAATTACAGCCCCTTGGTCTCTTGGGTGTTGGCGGACCCACAGCGAGAGTGGGTGAAGAGTCCTGGATGGATGTGAGGGAGAAAATGTTGTGTGTTGATACCTTCAATGGAATATCTTGGCTTACTTTTTAAAAAGTTAACTTTCTTGTGGAACCAGTACGAGTCAGAAGCTCATGGAAGCGTTTTTATGATGCACTTACTTTGTGCTTTATCAAAAAACTTGTCTTTGGGCAGGGTGTAGGAGTTGCCAATGCTTTCATGCCTGTCTTGCTCCTTCAAACACCTTTTGGTTGGAGTTTGCAGGAAGAAATTGGCTTTTAGGACGAACAGTGGTAGGGTAGGATGTGATAAATGGTTCTTGCCTCTACCTTGTTTTTCTAAAATACTCCAGAATACAAATGGTGGGTTGGATTGCAGAGTTTACCAACTCTTGGGGTTAATGAGCAAACTGTAATGGGCTCCTCCTGATTTGCACTGCCCATTGGGTGTGTGTGTGTCTTCACCTGGAGCATCTGTGAAGTGCCCTCCCCTCATTCACCGTGTCCTGGCCAGAGCTGCTTTTTCTGGTCTAGGAGCAAAAGCCTTATCTCTAGAGACTGCCTGGGATGTGGCTGTTGGCCAAGCTTGTGAAGCCCTCAAAAACAGTCAGGTTACTCCAAGAACTTGGTGTTGCTAAGTGAGGAGGAAAAGGAGCAGCAGTCTTACAATTTTTTTTTGCGAGGGGACATACTGGTCTTAGGATTTTGTTTATTTCTCTGTTACAAGGATGTAAGTGGTGTAGGCATGTGGTAAGAGAGACTGTTGCTGGTGTCCTTCGGTGACTCCATAAAATAAACAAGTTCATGTGTCCTCACTGATAGAAAACACAGGTCCTGTTGACCTGAACCCCCCTGATTTTGCTGCTCTCGCTGCTCTGCCAGGCTCTGTCTGTAACTCTTTTAAACTGACATGCCAAAGAACAGGGAGGTGATAGCCAAGGAAAGGTTTCAGAGGTGCTTGAGTTGATTTGCCATCTGGATGTTATTGCAGGGGTCTGGCTGGGCTTGATCCTGCCCTCTTCCTTCCCCCAGTGCTGGTGCTGAGCCTGCTTTGGCTCACTAAACCAGGAGAAAAACATTCCCCTGGTAGCTGGGATACTTGTCTTTGTGAACTGCTGCCTTTCAGCAAATACACCTGCGACTGTTTGCTTAAAGCGAGGAGGAGAATATAGAAAAGTCAGATTTTTTTCTAATTTTTTTCTCTTCCTCTGCTTGGTAGCATTGACCCTTCTAAATGCAGAGGTGCTTGTCAATGTTCTTCTGCATGGAGATGTAACATAACCATTTTTGGGATGTTCACCTGGTGTTTGGGAGGGGATTTCAGTGTTGGTGACGTGAGTGCGCGCTATCCACGATGCCTGGTAGATGGAGCAGTGGACGTGAAGGGCCCCAGTTGCATTCTTGTCCATAATAGTCACTGCTGGAGCTTGCTGCAGCAGACTATGAGGTTTAACAGGTCCCTTACTGCACTGAACTCGTGTGGCTGGGTTGTAATGAACGTGCTGAAGTGGAAAAACAGTCCTTTCTGTACAAAACACAGGCCCAGAAAACACCTTTTGGTATTCAAAATGAGCCGTTGCACTTGGAACTCTTGAACAGGCAAAATTTCACAGGTGGAACTCCTCATTCCTCCCTTCTTCACCTCCCTCCCCCACCCCACTCAATCCCCATTTCTTAACTAATTATCAACGTGTCTTCTTTCAGGTGGCTGTTAATCATCTGGGGGCTCTCTCTGTAGCAGGGCACACTTTACTCCTCGCTGTCCTTCAGCTGGTGTGAACTTGTTCCTGCTGCCCTGGGAGAGGAGCTGTGGGCTCAGGGTGCTGCCCTCTGCGGTGAGGCTGATTGGTACCCTGTTTGCTTGGAGGGGGTCGCGTGCTCAGCGCATTGTGATTCTTGGAGTGGGCGACGGAACCCTTCTGTGTACGAGTGATGGAGTTACTCCTCCTGAAGGCATGGGAAGGATAAAAGTGTTCTTCAAGTGCTGGAAAGCATAAATGTGTTTTTCAAGTGCTGACCCGTGACTTGCAAAATCTGGATGGTCTTCAGGGCTTTGCTGCCAACCTTCTGCATGGCCTTCAGTAAGTTGTTTCGGGCAAGACCTTGACGGTTTGTTTCCAGCAGTACTCGCAGGCAGTCTGCAAGGAAGACCCTCTGGTTTCAGGGGGAAACAGAAGGCTGCCGAGATCCCAGAGTGCAGCCAGCTGGAGAGGGAGGTAGGATCTTCATAACAGACAGAGTGCTTAGCCTTAACAACCTGGTCCATTTTAAGGGTAGAGTCCAAGGAAGTGGCAAGTTGGTATTTCAGGTGTGTGTCCTTGGCCCAAGAGTTTGAACTTCATCTGTGTCCCAAACTGGGAAGCACCAAGACAATGTCTTGTCCTTGCATCCAGGGTGGAAGGTGCTGAGGATCCTCCATACCATGAATGAAGATGCTTGAAATGAACATTAATCATCTGTCATTGGTTTGTCAGTTGTCCCAACCCCTATAACCTCACTAGAAAAGCCCATATTTTTTTTTTTTTAGAACCACAGCGTGTACAGGATGTTGATCACTGAGCCCTTGGGTCCTGCTTCCATCCAGCTGGGCTCAAAGGCAGGTGATGGAGATGATGTGAGTGGCGTGATGTGTACAAGGTGGGGGAGAAATAAGAGGTAGAAAACAAGAAAATGACGCGTTTGCTCATTGGACAGTGAGGACCGCTGGGCTCGTCTCCCAGGAGAAGTGAGCAAAGTACATATTGACACATCCGTGCTGGAGCTAGGAAAAAAAGCCCTGCTGCTGCGGCGGTGGCACAGCGTGACGAGGAGCTGGGTCTGTGGGGCAAGGCTCATTTCTCTGGTGACGGGGATTTATCTCTGTTTGCATGCTCGTATTTCACAGGTAATTGGTTCACAGAGAAAACGGTTGGTTCAAGGATTTTAGGCAAGTGTTCTGGCAGCAGAGAAATAGATTTTACAGGCGTCATCAGAGTGGCTGGGATGCGCTGTGTCGTTGGTGGGATGGCGGTTACTCCGGCGGATTCCAGTCCTTTTCCAAAGTGTTTTCATCAGCTCGGGGGTTTGGGTCAGACCTGCTCCAGCTTCGGCTCATTTATCGGGGACAGGTTAGGGAGTGTTTCATTTCCTAGCTCTTCCCATCACTGGAAAAAAAATAGAAGCAAGGGAAAGGTGATTCAGATGTCTTTTTCCATGAATTAGCAGACTTCAGTGGCAGCTCCACCTGCGAGCCCGCGCACGCACTGCCGGTTGCCTTGTGCTGGCTGGCACGCGGGGTTTTGTCCTTAACAACCCAAACCCACCGGAAGGACACGGGGCTTTCCTGGGTTACGGTGTGGTCCATGCCGTTGGTGGCATCGCGAGCCAGGTCGCAGTAAGGCTGCATCTGTACTTCAGAGAAGACAGTTTTTCTTCTCCCCAGGCAGGAAGAAGTTTTGATTCAAAGCAGGTTTTGTACTCAAGGTGATTTAAACGTGATCGAAGTCAGAGGAATTTTATTTAAAATAAACACGTGATTCTCCTGACCAACCCTTTAAAGGGAAAAATGATGGGGTTTTGTACATCTCATTATTCGTGTGGTGATTTTTTTTAAATACCTGGTGACGTTTCTGCTGTTTGAGGATAAATAGGACTTTATTGACACAATTAGCGAAACAAATGATTATCGCACCTTTTATTTAACCCTGTGCTATTTGATCTGTTTGCTTATACATCCATTACTCCTTTGCTTGGTTACGTTACACAATGGTATCACCTTCCTGTGCTGCTGCAGCTGAAACAAAGCAGAAAAAAACCCCTTTTGGCTCTCAGCTGCTCTCAGCTGTTTTTGTTACAGACGAGCTAGAAAGCAATGCCAGGCAAAGAGTTATTTGAGTTTCCTTTCAGTACTTGCCACGCATTATTTCCGGGCCTGGCAATCGCCTGCATTTGTGTGACAGTTTTCATATCTTAAAATAACAAACAAAAATCCCAGCAGCTTATTCCCAGCATAATTAGTAAAATCAGATTAAAAAAAACCAACCCAACCAACACCACCACCCCCCCAGATTATGACGGTTGTATACACATCAAATACAAGAATCTTTATGACTAATTCCCTGGGTATTTTGGGCCACTTTGGGCTGTGTTTATTTTCTTAGAACATAGTGGGAAGTGTGGCTGTGCCCGGCAGGAGGTCAAGGAGGGTTGTTGTACACAAGGGCTGCGTGTTTCTGTGATGCTGGGGGTAGGATCCTGCTGACGGACTGGGCCAGACCTTGCTGTGGGCTCCTGCCACTGCGATGCTCCCACCAGGGGATGGACATTTTTCTCTGAAATCCTGCTGACCTGATGCCTTGCGACCTTTTCCATCCTTTTCTTCCCTGATGGATAAAACACCTCATTAGGTTTAGGAGGGGTGGAAAAAGGAGAGGGAAGGAAAACTGTCTCCTTTCCTTTGACGATAAAAAAAGAAAGAGGGTTTTGGAAGGATCTGTTGGTTAGGTGAAAACTTATTTTTTCAGTTGCTGGTTTGTTGTTGTCCCCCTCTTGTATCAGCTGGCACCTGTGAGGCATCTGGAGGTGGTGACCCCCATGGTTTGTCTATGCTCAATGTGACATTCATTTAAATCATGGAAATTAAAAAAAAAAAGAAAAAAAAACCAAAAAACTTGCCCTCTGTGGAATAAAAAATAAAAAGCTATGAGTTTGCATGGGAATAAGCCTTGTTCAATGTGATAAGAGCTGTCATGTAATGGCCTGTCCCTTTTCTGTCTCTGAAGGTCCCAGTCCCATGCCTCCCACTGGTCTGGAGTAACCTGGCCCCACGCTTCCCGCCTCTGGCGTCTGGATGAGCCTGGCGATGTGGTCCTTCTGGTGGCTTCCAAGGATTTTTAGAATCACGGGATGTATGGACCCCCAAGACCCTCTGGAGAACACTGACTGTGGATAAAAGCATCTGGAAGTTCCTACTGTCTTTTTACCATGTTTTTTCCTGGGTCACCTTGATCATTTGGGAAGGAAGCCTCTCTGTCCTGAGGATTATAGCAAACGGAGCGCTTACTGGAATACCTCACCTTGCCTTTTCTCAAGATGGAGCCATTGCTCGAGCCAGCAGAAGGGTATTTTTTCTTCTCCCAGAGCTTTTGCAGTGCAGCAGTGCTCATGTACAACAGGTATGTAGATGGTTTTCTCATTCACGAGCCAGTTTGCTTTCCTCATCTTTAAGAGTTCAATCATTTTGTTTCCTTCCTAGCTTCTGCTAAAGGTAAGACCTTCTAAAGTGCTTGGTGCCATGCAAGGTGGCTTTTCCTCCTTAGGACATAGCCCCAGTTTGAGATGTAGCTTTACAGGGAGTGGTGGAATCATCTTCCTCTGAAGGTATTGATGTGTAACGTAGCCTTGCATCTGAGGAGGATGGCGGCATTCGTATCTGCTGCTCCATATTCCTCCTCCTGGATTGCTCTTGACTGTCAGGTTGCTACCCAGTGTGTTTGTAACCCACAACTGGCATGAGCTGCAGATGGATCAGCTTATTCGGCTTCATTATCTGGTTTCAGAGGAGATGACACAAGTGTTTTCATTCCGTTTTTCCGCTTCTTAATTCAACAGAATTTCTGCTGAAGAACGTCATTTTGACGGAGGTAGCTTTAAATTCATAATAGTCATTCCTAGTCGATATAGACACGGTTAACTCAATAGCTGTGGTGATAACAACCAAGTTTCCATTTTTGTAATCATTCACAATGAGTTAGGTGATTTTGTGACTTTTTTTCCCATTTTCTCTAATACCAGAACTGGCTCATTGTGTTGATCTCTGTGGCCATCAGTTTGCTGTGAAAGTCATCCTTTTTGGCACTTGCTCTGGTTTGAGTTGAACCTGCTTGTGTGTGCTGGCAAGCAGATTGCTCTGTCTGCAAGGTTGAAAAAAGTTCACTTCTGGAATCTAGCTTCACTTATTTTGAGTATACATTACTATATACCTTGACATACTGTGCTGTATATATAATACTTTATACTATATGTCTTTACAGAGGAGGTGCTAAAGGGGAGGGGCTGAAAATTTGCTATAATTTTTTTCTGCGTTCCCATCAGCATTTGAGAGGATTAAAAGTTTCATCTTCTTGCTTCGTAAGCGTGATTTCATATCAGATTAGAGGCAGGAAATGGGGGAGTAGAGCATATGCGGAGGTGACAAAATCAGTCACCTCGCTCTTGAATTTGACTGTGAGCTGTAGGCCAAATGAAGATGGTAGGCAAGGACCGAGGAGAAAAAGGATCTCTGCTTTAACTAGCAGGGAAGTCAAGCACTTGCTGTGCCGGTAAGAGAGGCTAGAATTAACCATGAGGATTTGGACATGATAGATGAAAAGCAGCATCGTGCCCGTTTGGTGAGGATGGTTGGTGGTCAACCCGCTTGCAAGGGGTCAGATGCCAAGAGAGGACCTTTCCTAGAGAGATTGCCTGGAGGCTCAGTCCAGCAGCACCTGCAGGATCCCACCCTTCATGGAGGATGGAGAACCTCAGTGGTGCTTACAAGGGCTTTGTGCTTTGCTGCAGAGGCATCCCCTGGGACCGGGATGTTGAACACTTGACTTTCTGCTCACTTGGCATAGCATCATAGAACGATTGAGGTTGGAGGGGACCAAGAATCTTGCGTGCTACGTTGCCCCTTGCAAAGCAAGTCAGGTGCCTGCAAGGCCTTAGGCGAGGGTCTGCTGGTACCTGGGGGTGGCCCGAGAGTAGGAGCTTGGGGAAGAATGTGTTTAGGTTGCAAAATTTATTGCTGTCTTTTACAGGGAAGAAAAATAATTTCGGGTTTTGTTCTGAGCTGGTCTCACCCTGCACAGCTGTGGGGCAGCTTCAAAAGGAGTGTAGTTTAAGGGCTTTCCCCTCACTCAGCACAAGCATCTGGGCTGGGGGGCTGCCAGGTCCACCCATGGGTGCTCTTTAGAAGATGAACTCCATCAGCATTTCAAATGCTCGTTGGTAAAATAGCAAAGCCTTTCAGTCAGGGAGCAGAGCGCTGGGTCAGAACGTCCTTTAGAGGACAGATGTGTGTTATTAACTAAAGAATTACAAAAAGTTTCAGTTTGGCTGCTTGTGAGGGTAATGTGTTCGGGTGTGTGAGTCAAGAGCACATAACTGATTATAAAAACCACAGATGGGCTACGTCGCTATTACCAGTGGTCGGATGACGGTGAAGAGCAGCCCCGGCACATTGCAGGGATGTTCTCGTCATAACTAATGCCGCTCGCTCTCACCCCAGAGGAATTTGTTAGTGCCCAGCACAGCCGAGCGCTGGAATTGCAGGTTTGCAGAAGTTTTTGCTTCTCCCCCTGGCTGGCAGCAAATAAAGGAATTACAGGTATTTATTTGTTTAAGGGGAAAAAAAATCACCTCAGAGCTGTAAAATAAATGTGACAATGAAGCTGTTTTTAGGGAGTCCGTCCTTGGTGGTTTTGAGAGTCAAATGTATTGAAGCCTGGCAGAGGAAGAGGATTTAATCTACAGATGCTGTCTCTTGCTTGATGGTTTCCTGCTTCTAAAATTACTCTGAATTCTCTGGAATTGGGGCTGAAACTGGTTTCAGCTTTCAGTCTGTGGGCAACCTACTCACCGTTTCAGCAGGTGGGATCTGCAAGGGTTGGGGGCAGCAAGTGCAAGGAAGTGCTTCTGAAGATTCTTATCTTGGCTGCCAAAAAGCCTTTTGCCTCTTTTAGAATATTTACAGCTGAGTTTTTGGATTCGCTTCTTCTGCTGCTTGGGGAAAATGCTGAAGCTGCTGATGCTGGAATTTTGCTTCGATCTTTCTTTCCCTGTCCTGCCTGGGAGAGGAGCATGCGCAAGAGGAGGGACGCTGATGGACCTGTGCTCGTCCTGCTGCTGTTGACCCCCAGGACCATGGTTTGGAGGACAGTGGCTTTTGCTTGCCGGGCAGCAGCAAGAGCCAGCATGAGCAAAGCAAATTAATTATTAATCTTAGTCCTTAGGTTATGCTGAAACCTTTGCGCCCTCCTGCAGCACGCATTTTTGCTCTTCAGGGTCTGTCCCTCTCTTGGGGCGCTCGCTGACAGCATCGTGTGCCATTCATGCCCAAACTTCATGTCCTTTTTTTAGGGCAACCTAACCAGGGATACCCAAGGCCATATTTCTGTTTATTTCTATAAGTAAATATGTAGAGGTTGTGCTCGGCTCCCGCATCCTCTGCACTGCTCCTCCTCTGTGGAGCTGAAGGTGTTGACAGGCTGTTTTCTTGGGCTCCCATCTGCTGAGCAGCGTGATGGGGATGAACAGTGAGGAACTCCTAGTGGAGTTCGTCTCATGCTATGGAAATGTAAAGCCTCCAAAGCTGGCTGGCATCCCAAGGCTCTGAGAGGCCCTTGGAGGGGCCAGAGGTGAAGGTGGCAGGTTTTGCACTGTCCCAAAGCCGTGAATGGGACGTGATCTAAAGAGGTTGTAATTAAGTTTTAATCATCTCCAAGCTGCTCTGGTTCCTGATTTTGGGAAGCAGACAAAAACTGCCACGAGACCAGCCTGAGGGAAGACATCTGCCCAACCTTCTGGTTCTGTGGCATGGAGCCCAGTTCAGAAACACCTAATACTGTTTTGGGCAGTTTTTTGTTCTGAGGATGTTTCTTGAGCTGGAAGCAAATGTCGCACTCTCCCTTCAGGATTTTCCCTGGCAATGTTTTGGGGGTCCTGTGGTTTTGCTGACTCTGCTTTTGCAGGAAACCGTCGTTGCACCACCTCCTTCTCCCCTTTGCAGTATCAAAGCTGGGAGGTCAAGTTGGAGACCCAGGGCTCCAGCAGCTCCAAGGGGACCTGAGCGTGTGCTCTGCTGCCGTGCAATGAAAACCCTAATGATACATTTTTATATAGGTTATTGTAGACAAGTTGGGGGATGAGGCACAAATGCATCCCACTCCTGGGTGGGTGAGAGGTCTGGCTCCAGACGGGGCTCAGCACCCCAGTTTGCCTGGCCAAAGGGGAGTGCTGGGGCATTCACTGGGGCTCTGCGCAACGCCGGTCCCCCTGCGCTGCCCCATCTCCCCGCATGGATGTGTCCTCCTGCCTGCTGACAGCATCCTGGCGGCAAATGGATGCTGAAGAGCCATCGCCCCCTCCACTGGCACCATCGCCCGGGTTTCATTCAGCTTTTTGCAAGGAGCAGTTCTTTCTGCTGGGTCTCTGAGCGGTTTTCGTCAGGACTGCATTTACACCATCATCAGGTGGTTTTCATTTGGCCTTTGCCCTGCTTAAAAATGAAATACTGAAGTACCAGGAAGAGAAATAATCTCCCAGACAAGCACTTTTCCCCTGCTCTTCTATAATTCGCGGGGGGGGGCTGCTTTACCCTGCCTGTGGATGACTAAGGAGGAAATTCTTTTTTGGTTAGGATAATGCTGGAAGTCCACTGGAATTTTTTTTATCATGGGTTTATCACTTCCTCCCTTAGAATTCCTGACTCTTACTGTGCAAGGCAGGAACAGAGTAATGATGACCGCAAGTTATGGAATTTGTCTTCCGTGGAAAGGATGCTGAACAGCTCAGTGGTGCTCTCGGGTCTGTTGGGGGGGGTTTGCTCCATATCCAGTTGCGTAAACAGGCTGGGTAAGAGGCATGAATATTCTAACAGTCACCATCCTTCAAATATGTTTTTTTTTTTTTGAGTTAATTAATGCTCATATCCCTTGAATATGGGCGAGTGTAAGCCCCCTTGTATGGATGGGGAGGAGGTTTGAATTCCTCGCAGGTCTCTGGGAGATGGCAGGGTCAGCGGCAGGTTTATGTGTGAAGAGTTTCTGGTTCACCTCGTTAATCTCCATACCCCTCTCTTTTTTATAGAGGGCATCTGGATGTGGGTCTCGAGAGAACACAGAGGGGGGTTGGCCAGAGAGACCCTGCCTTTCGGTTAAACGTGTGTTTGTTCTGGCAGTGTTTGCTTCCCGGTGGCTTCCCAGGGATTGCACCGTTGATCCTTGGGCAAAAGCCTGACAGTGCTGCTGAAAAGCTTTGACACTGCAAAGCGTTGTTTACTTGAGGAAGTATTGTTATATTTTTAATATCTATTATTCATCCTCTGTACTAAAAGTGACATTATATCATAAAATTGTTCTTAGATTTCAAAGCTTTGAGGAAAAGCTGGTTCTTTTCCCTGGCTCCCTGTGACAGCGTTGGGAGGTGTCTTACCCTTTGTATCTCTGTCGTCTCCTTTTATGAATTGTGAGTGACAGCAGGAAGGTATAAAAGAGCGCAGAGGAGCTGGTTTTGATGTTCATAAAAGGCTTTGATAAAAGATGCAGCACATAGACTTGGTATTATTTCCTATTTTTAACTTCTTAAGAGTATAAAGCACTCGGATCCAATATTTATGTAAAAGGGGAAAGGGGGGTGTGTCATATTTCTTCTTTTTTTTTGTCGTCTTCTTTTTTTAGGAGCAGGTGAATTAAAATAGAAGAATGTCTGTCTTCCATGCCCCAGTAAAATGTTACTGTCTTCCGTGAAGCTTTGGTAAAACCCACCCCACAGTGTTAACAGCGTGGATGGTGCTGGAGGAGACCAGCGGTGGTTTTGAAGGCTCCTTGGTTGTAGGCTTGTGCCTTCAACTTGCTGGTTACGGCTTGCCCCAGTGGACCCAGCAGCCGTGGTAAAGTGAGTGGTGAGGAGGAATGTGCTTCCAATAACGGCTCTCTCCCCTGAGACCCAGAGAACTAAAACATGGGGAAGCCAGGGCAGCTCCTCTCCGTTCTCTAAAATTCTGATCACGGTAACAACATCTCTGTAGTCAGTAGCTTAGCTTTCTCCGTAGAGATGAGAGGCTGCGTGCAGGCTGGACAGTGATTGGGGTTTTACTTATGAAAGTGCTTGTCGTGATTTCCAGCCTGCATGTTGCAGTCTTCTCCTTAATCTTGCCTGCAAGTAGGGCTTGCTTGCGGTGGGCCTGTGTACTTGTGCATGTTCGTGGGTATGTACGTGTGAGCACAGCCGTAAAACTTCATCGGGTGCTTTCCTTGCGTGGCCGCGTAGGCACATGCGGATGGAAAACATGTGTGAGGGGGAGCGCAGGTAGCACACGCACGCATGGCATTGGCACGGCCAATGGCAACCCACGATTGGGTTCTTCATCCATGCAAGGGCCTTCTCGCTGGATACCAAGACTGCCAATGATGGCAACCTGCAAACCTGACCTCAAGGTCCACCTGATGACAGAAGTCATCCCCTTGCTCGACACCACATTTTCTATTTTGTTGTGGTGAAATGTCTTGAAACACCCTGTGCAGGGCAGAACGGGTCTGTTACGACCCAGAGAGCTCCAGGGCAGAGCAACATTGCCAAGTCCCACCTGGCTGCGGTGCCGAGTTTAACTCAGTGGGATGAGCACAGTGAGAGCTCTAAGTGGGGCTTTTGAATTCCTCAGCAATGTGCACTCAAGGGACTGTTCAAATCAGCTGCAGCATTTGAAGTAGCTGGGCTTGGGCAAAGACATCCCAATCTCTCACCCACCTGCGACTCAGTTCATCACACAGGAACTTCCGTGTGAAACTAAACGTAGAGAATTACCAGCCTTGGGTAATCTGAGGATGCTGGGGAATGTGTTTGCTTGAGCAGTGTCTCCTGCCTCTGCTGTTCCTCTGGGAGCTTGCAAAGCTGGACTCTGTGCATCTGCAGCGTGAGATGCACCATGCCTGCTTGATAGCCCTGCCTCTCATGTCCACCTTTGTGGTGGTGAGTCCCCAGTCATAGCCTAGATAGAAGACTGCAAGAGTTTAACTGGGCCCACACGTGACTTTAAGAGATGAATGAATTGAAATCATCTGATCTGAAGCGCGATCTTTTTTCTTGGCCCACCTGTGAAACCATGTTATACCATGGGCAAGAAGATGTCATCATTTGCGTGTGCTTGCTGGGCTTGGCGAGCTGACAGCAGAAGTGTGTTGGCAGATACGGGTGTCTTTTCAACTTCTGACCGGTTATCCAGTTAGCCAAAAAGTTTGGGTGTCCTCAGTTATTCTACAAGGTGTGGGAGGACTTTGTTGTGCATTGGAAAGTGGGTAAATTGGAAAAGCTGTTGCTGAATGCAAGAGAGACGGAAAGGACAGGTCAGGATAGGACTTGCTGAGCCGGAGTGCCACCATGCCCTGTCCCACCTGTGGCAGGTCGGTTGCACAGGCTTGGACACTCGGAGGTGTTTGTACCCTGCCTTGGTGGCTGCTGTGCAGCAGCTCAGGTGCTTCAGTTGTGTTTCCAGAAGCAATCCAGCCGCCTTGCTGAGAGTTGGGGAGGAGCAGGCTCTGGAGCGCACCAAGAGCTCCTCAAGACCTGGGGCTCTGTGGCACTGAGCAGAGCTGTGCCAGAGCATCTGACAAAACGTGGACTGTGGCTGGCGGGGTCTGCGGTTCCTCTTCTTTTGAAAGAAGCTGGGAAAGGTGCCCCAAGACAACCGCTGGAGAAAGTGTCCAGACTAAAGGTCTGGTAAGCATCAGGGTCCCCTCTGCCGTGTTTTCAGGCTCTTCTATAATCAGCTGTCATTTCAGGATCTGGACATTTTGGACGTCAGGGAATATGGGCTGAAACTTAAACAAGCAGTGACTCTTTTGTAAATATTTAGTGTGCACTGTTTGGGAGCTGCTCAGAGCAGGAGACAAAATAGGTTTGAAGTTCATGACTGTCTGAAAAAGCTATGGGGGGATGGCACTCAGTCACCAGGTCAGCTGGCACGTAGGTTTTGAATAGCTATTCCTCTTTCTTTCTCCTGAAGAAGAGGATGTATTTAAGCATCCTTTGCGGAGACGTGAGATTGCTCCCTTCCAGTGTTTACGTGACTGCACTGGGGATCCAAATCAGTGCAAAGGTCATCTTCAGCTTGTCTGGTTGAGCTGGGTGCCAAGAGGAGCCATGGGATGGAGTAAATGGGTGCTGTGCCCTGGCCCTGCGCGTGTTTCCTTGCCAATTTGGAGTGGTCATCTGAAGTATGGACATCTGCATGGAAGAGGAGGATGTTCCTATGAGCATGTGCCTTTATCTGGCCCCCTCTGCACCAGGACAACAGCGTGTGCCCAGGCTGGCTGCTGACAAAGGAGTCGGGGTCCCTGGTGGGACTTGTGTGCATAGTGCTAAATCTTGGACTGCCACATTGTTCCTGCTCTTGCAAAACCCTTGATAGCGAGGTAGACCTGTCCTTGTCAGCCTTTTTTGCCTCTTAAATGTGAAGATAATATCCTCTTTTTTCTTTGTAGAGTTCTAGCAAGAATGGGAAAGAATGAAACGTGCTGATAAGGAACGGTATCAGTAGGCAAGACAGGCAGAGGCGTGTGTGCTTGGAGTAAGCAGGGAACTTCACCGTGCACAAGGGTCTGGGAATATTGATTAAAAAGAAGAAAAAAGATCAATCGTTGATGATTTTCTTTATCTCTCCCGTTGCTCTTCTGGTACAAAGTACTTGCAGTTGGACTAGATGTTGTAGGTCCCTTTCAACTGAACTATCCTATCTTGTCTTACTAATGTAACAGTAAACCCAAAATATTTGGCATGCCCCGTGAGACACTTTGCAACTGCTCGCACCACGCCTGCCCCTGCTTGCAGCATCCTGGGGCTTTCTGTACCAGGCTGCTCGGCGTGCCCTGTCACTGTGATCAACGGCTTTGCCTGGAAGATTAATGGCAGAATAGCAAATGTAGGGGAAAGACGGGTGAGGAAAAGGTAAATTCCTCGTTTCCAGCTCATTGAAACCACTTTTGGGTTTGAGAAAAAACGTCAGTGTTTGAGTTGGAGGTGGTGGCAAGCTTGATGGTTTTTCTCTTTCAATAGTTTCCTTTAGTGCCCTTCCTAACTTAAAAGGAGGGGTTGAAACTATTAATGTTTTACCTCTGACGTGGAGGGATTCCAGCACCTTTGGCAAATCTCTGCTAAAGGATCTAATGTAGAAGAGAGGCTCATGCTTTTTCCCAACTCGGTCTTTGACAGAAGCCCCTCCTTGTGTCCATGAGAAGCCCTAAATATACTGAGGTGGGCAAAGAGCTTGATTTATGAGGAAGGTAATTTTCTCCCATGGTATGTGGCCAGAAAACGTTTTCTGGCATAGTCTTTGCAGAAGATCTCTGTGTTTCTGCCTGTTGCTGAAGCAACATTGTGCCCCAGGTGAGTGCTAGCGCTTGGTCTGGGGTGCTTGGGTGCTGCCTGCCAGGGATGGGTGCCCTTACCTGGTGATTTTGGCCCCAATCCCTGCAGCATCCTGGAAGCGAGAGCTTCAGACACAGCTCCTCACCAAAGGTGTAGTTAGAGCTCAAGCCTCCCGTTAAATTTACGACACATTTGCCCGCTAAAGCTCCCCATTCACTTTGGGTGTTTGTCCTGATTTTGTAGCAGATCTCCGTCTTGCTACTTGAACTGAAGAATTAAGTATTATAACTTTGGCTCGGGGCAGCTGTCCAAGGGATATATTGGGATACACTTGGCCTTTGAAAAGAAGGACTTTAGTCTCCAGCCCTGTCA
Organism: Buceros rhinoceros silvestris; assembly: GCF_000710305.1. Classification (NCBI taxonomy): domain Eukaryota; kingdom Metazoa; phylum Chordata; class Aves; order Bucerotiformes; family Bucerotidae; genus Buceros; species Buceros rhinoceros. The sequence goes on from NW_010399584.1 coordinate 25,313, forward strand.
GTCCCTCTGGCTCCTGGAAGTTTTCCTTCCAAATGGTTACTTCAGACCTCAGAGAAGAAGTTTGTGTTTTTTCAGAGCCATGATTAATGCTGTTTTTACGCTTCATTGCAAAATGCCACACAATGAATGAGACCAGCAGGGTGGTGGTTTATGGGTGGGAGGAAAAAAGAGTCATCAAACAAATGCTTTCAGATGCTGTTTTGGAAGAGTGATGTGTGTGTGTGTGTGTTATATAATCTGCACACTGTGGGGTTGCGTTCCTATTAAAAGGAAGGGGGAGGAAAAAAAGGCTTAAACCGCGTCTACGGAAAGAATGTCAGAAATAGTTGAGAAGTTGAGTAATTACAGGTTTTTTTTGCAGTAGGTCAGTGAAAACTGATTTATTGTGCAGTATGCAATGCGGTATGTCTGTGCAGTTGCAGAATTGCAGAGTGGTTGAAGCTGGAAGTGACCTCTGGAGGTCGTCTGGTCCAACCTCCCAGCCCAAGCAGGACTTCCTACGGCCAGTTGCCCAGGACTATGTCCAGATGGCTTTGGAGTATCTCCACGATGGAGACTCCACAACCTCCCTGGGCCAGCTGTGCCAGTGCTTGGTCACCCTCACAGTAAAATGAGGCATAGTGCATTGTATTTCAGCAAGTTGGTCATAGGTTCTTGGTTGTTTGTGGCGCAGCTTGGAAAGTGCGGGGGTGTGTGTTTGGTTTGGGGTCAGAGTTGACTTGAGTGTCAACTGCAGCTGGACCCTGTGGTTCAAGCTCAGCAGTACTTGGTTGGGGCTTGGCAGCTGGCTGAGCTTGGTGCGAGGTGCCAAAACCAGACCTTGCCAGTGTGCAAGGAGCCTTGCTGCATGATGGCAGGGTGTCTTAAGAGCTTGTGGGCCCTCTGATTTGATTTCAGTGCTGTGCCTGTAGTAGAGCCTCTTACGAGCTCTGCTGACATTTGCTTACCTTCCCTTGACACCTTGTGCCTATTCCCAGTCTATCCCCAGTTGGCAAGTTACTTTGCCACAGGAATCTGGGACTCATTTGTCAGCATAAAATGAGGCTAATTGCACCTCTGAAGTGCTCAGCATCAGCAGAGCTGCAGCATCAGGTGCTTCCCCAGAAAGCCCTGGCTTGGTGACAGACCCTGGGGAAGAGGCTGAGGGGTTTGCTATGGCTGCACACCCATCGTGTCCCCATCTCGGGGTCAGAGAAGATGCCAGGGCACGTGAGAGGTCACCTAAACCCCTGTGGGGACGTTGGGGTCAACACAGATTTGCTTCCTGGTGGCTTTGTGTGCATCCCTCATATGCGGGGAAACAAAAGCAAATCCCACGGGCTTTGCTCCAGATCTGGTTCCTCTGCTCGGTCTCCCACGTACCCTCCTGTCCTTCCTCCATGGAAGACAGTAGCCCTTGTTTGTTGTCCTGGGTGCATTTTTTTTTCCTCTAACCCCCTTTCTTTTTGCGCCGTTTCAGTCGCCGGTAAGTGGTGGGAATGGCAGGAATGAGGTGATGGCTCCCAGCGAACGCTCCCGCTGTCCACAGACGTGTCCCATCAGCACGTTCAGCCCTCGTGCCAGTGACAGGGGTGTTCTCTCATTAAAAATAGACCACAGACGATGCCCCTTCCCAAGGACTGTGATTTATCATTTAATAACAAGTGGTTACCCATTTCCTTTGGAAAACTTTCTGGAAGTGTTATTTTGCTTTCTCTTGCTTTTATTTTTAAAAATTTCCTTCAAAGCCCTGCATTACCCTTCAGAGCTGCTGCTCTGTTAAATGATCTGTTCTCTTTTCAAGGGGAAATCAGATTTATGACTTAAAGATCATGAGAAAATGAGTCTTAACCCTTCGGGCATGCGCTCTTCTTTGTAAGCTCCTGGAGCCCTGACGTCCTCGCTCAGCCAAGGAAAATAGCAAGAGGGAGCTGTGTAGGTGAGACTTGAGGAAAAACGGTGGTGTTGGTCGTGAACGTGGAATGGATGATCTGCTTGATCTGACTTGAAAGAAAATTTCAAATGACTGCAGAACTTGTATCGGTATCGTCTGAGTTGCCAGCTCTTAACTCCTGGTGAAACAAGTTCTCCTGAAGGATGGAGGGCTTGCAGAACTACTGGGCGAACTCATACCAAATCTGGTATTTTAGTGACTTTACCAAGAAAAGTGCTGAAAGCTCTTGAGTAGTTCTTGAGGAGATCCTGACAGCTTGGTAAACAAACTTGGGAAATGAGCTGAAGATGAAATCATCATAAGTGGGTGCTTAAGAAGCTAGAAGAAATGATTCACTGTTGGCTCAGGAGGGCATTTTGAGGGTCAGAAGCAGATTAGATGGTAGGCTGCAGAGGATACAGAAGATGAAATGCAGCCAGAGACATTGCAGGTACTTTAGGTGATAGAGTCTTCTCTTACTGTTGTCTTAATGAGCTGCAGGGGTGGTTTGAAGACAAGAAAAATAAATTCAATAAAGACAAGTGCAAAACAGTGCTCTTGGAAATCAGAAGCCCGTTCCCAAAAGGAGCAGCAACAGGTTGACTGCGGGTGGGGATCTGGGAGCTGCAGCGATTCACAAGCTGCTCGTGAATCTCAGTCAGATGCTGTTACAAGAAAGGCAGATCTGGAATAGCCCACAGAAAAATGGCAAAGGTAATAATTCAGTCTTGGTTGTCATATAAAACCTCTCTTGAAATACAGCATCCAGCCTCAGCCCCTCTACTTTTAATATGAGAGCAGGCGGCTTGGGAAGGGGGGAAGCTTCTGTCTGGAAAACTTCACTTCTGAGGAATAGCTGGAAGATTTGCATGTATTAAACCTCAGAAAAAACCCAGATCCCCACAGGTGTCAGGCTGTGGTTTGGTGGGCCGCTGTCTTCAGCGGGAATGTGGGAGCCAGGTATCTCTGCTCCCCTGCTGTTGGCTGTATGGTGGTTCATCAGGTGGTCAGTGGTGTAGCCACAACCTCTGTGTCATGCGGTGAACTGGGACAGGGAACTTTTGGTGGTACAGAAAAAGCTGAGAGGTGTCCACCCCAGAATTATTTCAAAATATGGTCATGCAGTTTTGCCCAGACAACAGATGGTGTGCAGGAGAAAGGAGGGAGGGCAGCGAGAGGAGAGGTGGTCGAGTACCTGATAGAGTTGAGACTTGAAGGAACCGTAGCAGATCGAAGGCATCCAGGAGGTTGTGTGGGTAGTGCAGCTCCTGTTCTCTCTCTGTGTCTGAGCACAGGACTGGGAAGAAAATTGCGTACAGGGAAATGCTTCTCTGGACGCTGTCTTCCAGTACATCATCTGCGTCACGCCTGGTAGCAGCGGGGCAGGCTGGTGTTTCTCAGAGCATGGGTTCCGGCTCCTGGTGCTGGTGGTGCAGGAGAATGAGTGATGCTGGAGCTGGCCCAAGAAGCGTTAGAAACCGCTTTGTTAGCAGCGCAGCAGCCCTCCCCGGGTGGTGGGGTGAGCGGTGCTCGTCACTGGGAACTACAGACGAGTCCTGCTTCCTTCTTGGCAGAGCCGTGCCGGTGTTGCCTTGGAGAGTAGCGTGAAGATAAACAAGCTGAGAGAGGGTTTGGGACTGGGTGACTCTTTGATGTTCCTTCTGGCCCAGCGTTTCTGCAGTCCGTGCATCCAGATTTTGGCATGGGTCCAGCTGAGGCCAAGTGTCCCAGCACCTCCTGATGTTCCGAATCCACATTTTCGACTCTGCTGTGTTGCACTTGGTTTTTTGGCTCTTGGGAGTAGTTTGGTTTACCACAAATTGGTCACTCTGCGCTGTGATGCAAGCTGATGATTTCCTCCCCTGCGGATGCTAAACCAAATGCCCCTGCAACTGCTGTCTGACGGCAACGTTACTCGGCTGGTGTTTGCAGCTGGTGAGAATGTTCCGGAGCCATGCAAGCAGAGATGATTCAAGCTGATACTTAGGTTTATGATTAAATGCTAAACGTCTGGTCTGTTCTGTCCTACCAGCTGTACCCCCGAGGGGAAAAAGGGGGTTTTACTGCAAGAAGAAAGGATATTCTGGTCTTGATTATGATAATGAGAATGCACAGCATCAAAGCTGAACCAGTGTGTGCTGGGTTTTAAAATCACAGCAGGGCAGAAAAGGGCCTTGAAGAGGAAGATCATAGATAGGTGGACCTGTGGGGTATGCCTGATCTTTTTTGAAGGCTGCAGAGCTTTCCTCTCTGGTTTGCAGCATTCCCTTGCCTTGCTGCATCCCTGCACAGTGCAGAGCACAGCGTCTGTGCCTGCTGTCTTGGAGGATGTAGATGTGAGCCTGGCTAGGAAGATCAAGGCTTCAGTTCTAGCTTAGTTGATGCTAACATTTCCCTGAAAAAAACCCCATAAATACTTCTCTATGCTTGCTTGTGACGTGTGATATGCTGGCACTGAATCTGACTTGTGTTGATCTAGGGTGCTTTAAAAATTAAAGCAGCATCACAATTTGTCTTAAAAGGGGTACAGAGAAGGTGGGGAACTAGCAATTTGCTATTCATTGCCTTTTGGAGGCTCGCAGGCTGGGCCTTACGCTGAGAAATCAAATCCCCCGGCAGTTCCTGTGCACCACATGACATCAAGAGGAGTGACCACCAAGTGAAGTTTGCTGGCTGGCAAGCTTGTGGCAGGGCTGGTGTGGCCGCACTGCTGGTAGCGGAGCTTCAGAACCATTTGATAAGGTCAGTCAAGCATAGTGGCATCTTGGGACTTGTCTTTGGGCACACAGAAAACCCGTCTTCTGCAAAACACAGTGGGTAGTTTGGGTGATGCTGAAGGTCTTTGTTTTCGTGAATGCTCGGAAGCGGTAGGGTAAGTCTCCAGCGTTGAAACTGAGGGTTTTTTTTCCCATGGCTCCTTCCAAATTTGCACTTCTGAGGCATGCAGAATAATGTCTCTGGGCTTGCTGTGTCTTCATTGCTTCGCTCCTGCTTGCTTTGCTTTGGCCGCTCGCTTCTCCAGCCACCTGATGGATTTTGGACTAGGATTGCCTTCTGCTCCTCTTCTCACCTGTTACTGTCCTCGGTGCTCTGTTACCTCCCAAAAATGAGAGTGAAGGAGAATAAGCACCTGGAGAATGCTGAGCCCATCTCCGAGGTGGTGCTGAGGGGCTGGAGGGGAGCGTACTGGCCTTGAGATGCGGGGCAGGCTCACGGGGGAGCCTGTATTCCGCTGCTTGCCCCTTTCATGCACGGGTGTGCTGTTTGCTAGCATCACCCTTGCCCTGCATTTTTCAGGTGTTTCTCTGTGCAATAACGCATGTGTCATATTAAAAAAAAAATCAAATAAAATATGCTTACCAGGTGCTGTGAGGATTCTGCGCTGGGTTGGGTCACTGCCTCTTCCCAGCCAGCATGGGAAGAAGAAACTCGTCCTGCAGAGCAGCAGCAGACTGTGTCCTCTGGCAAATGGCACTGCCTGCGTGTGGCTGGCCGCGCACCTTGGGGCAGCACCAGCTCCGGGTCCGTGCTTAACCTTGCGAGTCCTGCTCATGTGGGAACCTCGCTTGGGAACACCTCTGGAGGCTGGGGTAGTCCATGGGGGTGGTCCTGCTGGCTGTGGCTGCTGAAATTTCTGGCCACATGCAGCCCTTTTGCCTGGTCCTTGCAAGTGTCAGGGTTGTTGCTGGCTCCTCAACCTGTCGGTGCATTTTGACTCCTCGCTGGTGCTCCCTGTGTTTTGGCTCTGTCCTTCTAGAGATTTGCAGCCCCAAATCATTATTATCAGCATGTTTTAGCAAGGCTCCCACTAGCACGTGAGCTATTCCTCTCTCTGCTTGCACTGAAAAGCCTTAATAGAAGAGTCTGCTCTCTCTTGGTCTGGGGTAGATGCCACATCTGCGTCTTGTCCTTCTGCCTACCCGTGTCTAATGGGCGGAGGGGTGTGTTGGAGGAGAGGAGCTGGGTGCGAGTGGCTCCCCAGACTTCCTTCTCGCCTTGCCCCCCCCC
>NW_010399584.1:31305-54520 GCF_000710305.1 Buceros rhinoceros silvestris
CCCCGCCGCTGCTGTAAATTTTGTGCCACTGCCCAGCCCCAGGCCAGTGGCAGCGGTGGTGGTGGAGCATGTCAACCTGAGGAAGCACCTGTGCTTGGAGCCACTGCAACTGAGGAGACCTTGAGCTCTTCGGGTGAAAGTGGTGGTTAAAGCAGCATTTTGTGCTTTGATATAGGTGAAAGAAGAGGTCGTGTGTTAACTGATTAAAATGTACACTTTGGGAGTGTGGAGGGGGCAGGGGCTAGTGGTGGTCCAAGCTATGTGTTTCACAGCCTTCATCAGCAGGTACCAGAGAGGTTTACCCTGATCCAGGCAGGAGGGCTGCTGATCTGGGGGCACCATCCTTTCTGTTTCACCACAATCTGTCTTGCCTCTGCCTGTGCCCTCCAGAAATTGTTCCTGGAGGCCAAGCTAGAAGCATAGCAATGGCAGGAGGCATAGGATGCAGGATGCCGGAGTGGGACTTGTCTGCTAACCACGGGGAGATGTTGAGTGTTGGTCTTCTCTCGGTGTTTTTTTTCCCAGAGCAGTTGGTGCTGCAGGGAGTGCTGAGCAGGTGGATGCCAAACAGCATTTGTACCCCAGTGGATCATCCATCCTTTGGTCGGTTCTCCTGTGCAAGCATCTCTCAGGGGGTTCAGTGCCTCTCCTGGGCAGTACCTGCATGGGCCATTCCCACTGCAGAGAGCTCTGTGTCATCCTCCCGGATGCTTGTGCGTGCAGGTCTGCTGCAGCTCTGCTTTCGCCTGCTCTTCTCGTGGTGCGCTTGCTCGGGGCAAGGCTTTGCTCTGGTGAAATCGGAGAGTCTCTGCCAGTAACCGCCGAGCAGTGATGGACTGGGCGCTGCTCTTCACCTCTCTCTCCGTGGCTGTCCCTGATTTTCCGCTCACCTCCTCACAGCTCTGCGGCTGGGAGGTGCTGGTGACCGTCCCTGCAGTGAAGCCTTGCTCTGGCACCTTCCTCTGCTCTTCCACCCCGCGTTTCCCTCCCTCTCTGACTGCCGGCTTGCTCTAATTGACTTTGGCTGCCATCCCAGGAACAGCCTCTCAACACACACAAACCAGGAAGGCTAAAATAACACTTTAAAATTGTTAAATAAATAGCGATCGGGCTCTGCTTAAATGGGAAACACAGCTTAATTTGTTAGAGGCTTTTTTGTCCTCCCCTGGATGGGGGCTTTGGCCTGGCGTGCGTGCGGAGCTTTTCTTGAGGCTTGTAATCAGTGTGTCCCGGCCCCAAGTGGGCAGGGGAGGGTTGAGCGACTCCGGGTTACTAAACACTTACAGTAAAAGTGTAGTCATCCTGAACCTCATCCAAAGAGCTTTACGTTTTTTTTGGGGTTTTGTTCTTTAGATTTTTTTTTTCCACGTTTTTTCCCTCTCTGCTGGCAGAAGGATGCTGCGTCACTTGCATTCTTCACCCCAGCCGCCTTGTTGGGAAGGCAGAAATCCTCTGAGCTCAGCGGTAACTCTTTACAGGCTGCCAGCCGCCGGCCAGGCACTTCCATCCCACTCCATTCCTTCTCCAAGAACTTTGTGCTCAGGGCAAGCACGTCCCTCTTCCCCAGCAAAGGAGCAGTTACCCATGCAGACAGAGGTGCCCATCTTCCAGAACCCCCTAAACCACTCATTTCTAGCTTGCACCTTTTCAGATCTCGAGCAAAAACCGAATAACAGTTATTGTCGTGTGAGAGAGTGAGGATGGGAAGCTCTGGATAAGCATTTGGAAGGTACCCAGGGAAGGTGGCTGCTGGCAAAGGCTCCGCTGAGCGGGAGCGGGGATTGACTTGGGTGCTAAAATGTGTGTGTCAGGGTGAGAAACACCTTCCTTGAGAAGGACATGAGGAACTGGCTGCTTCCCAGCACACACCTTCTTCCTGGGGCTCATCCTCCAGGAGCCTGGAGAGGTGGCACTGGGGCTGGTTGTCTTCTGTGCGTCAGCACTGAATGGGCTGTCCTTGCAGTTCCTGCTGTTTATTCTTTCTGTCATCTCTCCGAGATGCTTCCCTGCCCACCTGCTTGTCCAGCTGGGTTCGGTCCGTGTCACCCCAGTGCCCACATACAGAATACGTGAGCCTGTCTTCTGCGGGCCACTCTGGAGGTATCCTGAGACTCAGTCTGTTGGAAGGCAAGATGCTCTCCAAGATGGTGCTGGCAATCGCTTCTCTTAAGCACCACGACGTTATTTTAGCAAGGAAGGGATGCAGAAACTGCTGTTGCTGTGAGTGGTGGAGCATCTGCACCCTGCAGAGCTGAGAATCAGGTGCTGCTGCTCTTTGCAAGTACAAAAAAGTAACAGCAAGTGGGTTTCTTTCTAGGCTGTTCATTGTACTGTCAGCTCTCCCCTGGGTTTCAGAGGAGGTTTCCATGATGGCTCCATGGAGGTGCCAGGCTCCATAGCCCGGGAACAAGCTGCAGTCCTGCCAGGTACCAGGGCATCCGCACTGTCCGTGCAGAGCTGCAGGGATCCAGCCTTTTGGATTTTGTGGTTTCCACCTTCTCCCTTGTGCTCCCTCACCCGTGGTGGGGGTGCATGGGCTGCACCCGTGCTCGTCTTCCTCCATGGCTCCTTGCTGCTGCAGCAGCGTGTTTGGGCAGTGATGCAGGGGATGCACCGCTGCACCGGGACCTGCTGCTCGTTCAGGCTCCTCTCCTTTTTGTTTTAACACGTGGATTAACTCAGTCCACTGTTCTGAATAGCGGGAACTCATCTGTGTTTGGGGAGACAGTTGTTTATTCCCCAGCTGAATGGGGCAAAAATAACCTTTACTCCCTGGAGTGGGAATTGCCCAAGTCAAAGTTTTGAATTTCCAAAGCCGTTCACGTAAGGAAGAGCTGTGGGTCAGAGAGGGGCTTTGCCCTGCCGCCACGCCGGCTGTGAGGACTGTAAGGGCAGGCTGGCCGGCCGTGTGTGTCTGTGTAAAAGTGCAGGCGAGGCCTGAGCGAGGATGCCCCAAATCAGCATCGCAAGGAAAGGAAGGAGCTGGCTGAACACAACCTGCAAGCCTTTAAGTCTTTGTAGTACCCTGAGCCTGGTTATCTGGAGCATCAGTGTTGCGGCAGTGATGGAAGCAGCTGGTTCTGCATGGGAAGAGGGAGGTTTGATGGAAGGTATAATAATCTCTCTTAGATGTTTTAATTTTCCCCTTTTCATCCCGAAGTGTAAGGGCAGAGTTTCCGCCGCTTTGAATGGGTCTTTTTATGTTGGCCTGCCTTTCACATAGGGTAGAATCATATCTCCTCAGTATATAAAATGAATCTGGCATCCTGGTGGTGTACTTCAGCCGCCCAAAGAGACAAGTACGCATAAAGCAGGAAGATTCACAGTGCACTAAAATGCTCCACTTATTAAAAAAAAAAAAGTAATAAAAAGCCTCTGTGATCATCCTCTTTCAAATGTGCAGTAAAATTCACTGGTCAGTAAATGGTGCATCTCCTGTTCCCATGGAGAAAGGCAGTTGCAGACTTGAGAGGCTGCTGTGGGGAAGGAGAACAAAAAAAAAAAATCAAAAAGATCCGCTCTTGGTCTTGCAGACAAAGGTTGCCTTGGATCGTGGTCACATGTTGCAGTTCAGCTGATCTCGCTCATGGCAGAAGGGGAAAGATTTCTGGTACTTGCTGAACCCCATTGAACTGGTTTAGGGAACTAATGAGAAGAAAATTAGTCCTCCTCCCCCCCCTTTTTTTTTAACCTAGTTTTCTCTTGGTTCCGATTGCCCTGCATCAGCTCACCAGGTCAGGGTAACCAGGGGGAGCTGGGGCAGGGCCACCTCCTTGGTGGTACATGGCCATTGCGAGAATTCAGCTGTGATTTAAAATTGTACCATCAACAACTGTCATCTGCTTTTCCTCATTTGAGGATGCGGGAGTCTCTCTCTTTTTGCCTTGGGTACGGTGCTGGGAGGAGATGGTCAGGAGACCCTCATATGGCTGGTCGTCTTGTGAGGTTACACACGGAGCAGTGCTTTGGCTTCCCGGAGGTGGTGTGTAGGTAGGTATGGGCGTTGCACGGGTTATATGTGGCTTTCTGGGGCAAAGCCAGAGTAACAGGTTGAGCTCTGCTGCGGGGCAAGTTTCTCAGGGCTTAGAGCTTGCTGCTGATCTTTGTAATGTGTGTTAGGTCTCTGGGTTTCAGCAGGTGCTTCCTCCGAGGGGCAGGGTCTCAGCAAAACCAGCTATTCGAATGCTTTCCAGGGTTTTGTCACCTTGCCCCTGTGTGTGCTGGGTCTGCAGAGCTGCTGGGAGCGCCGCTGCCCTGCTCAGGCCGGGCTCTTGCCTCTGCAGCCTCTGCCATCTCTCTTTAATTAGTCAGGAAAAAAGTCAAGTGCTTCTAAGACCCCCACACCTGTTCGTTTTGAGTGGGCTGGTGATTATTTTCCTTGTTTTTTCTTGAAACCTGAAACATTATGGATGAGGGCTGTAAAACTAAGAACAAGGAGTGAAAATCCATTTTCTTTTTTTTTTTTTTCCATTTTACAGTGAAAAAGAGTATCTGTGTTTCTTGGGCGAGGCACAATGAAATGCTTGCCACTTCCCGGGTTTCCTGTGCTCCCTTGTGGCATCGTGGGCTTTGCAGCACCCTGTGCCGCAGATGAAAAGCTTTGGTCTTTGGTATGTGCTCCCTCCAGGGCAATGTGGTTTTCTCCTCAAAAACTTTGGTTCTAGCGACCCGTTTTATAAATGCCTAAAAAATGAGGTTTGTACCTTATCTCTTGGGAGATCGTTGTATGGATCCATTTCTCAGAAAGATATTTTATTCAGTCCTTTAATGCCCTGCCACTCCCTGCACTTAGATGCCTGGAGTCTTTTATCACGTTTCCTTTTACTCATTGCTTAGCCAAGTTGGCCATATTTAGTTCTTTTAATCTTTCCTCATAACTCAACTGTCTTTAATCATCCTTCTTGATGTCAGAGTGTTTGATGCCCACTTTTATGGAAAACAAGGCTAGGGTTTTTTTGGTGGTTTTTTTTTTTTTATTTTATTTTGTGTGTGTGTGAATTGCTTGGGAAAGGTCTCAGGAGAGCAACCAGTTGCCCAGGCTCATGCTTGGATTCCTCAAAAGCTCCCCTTGAATGTCTCGGTGCAGGTGCCAGGGAAGATTTCTGGCTCACCACCGGACTCAGCACCCACTGGGATTAATTAATGTGTTTATTTGGTGGGTGTGGGCAGAAGGGCAGAAACACCCCCCCCAGGTTTCACAGGTTGGGTTTCCAGGGGCAGATTCCTCTGCGCATCTGCAGGAGGGTTGGTGCAGGTGCTGATGGTGTTCTGGGAAAATGGGCCCACAAAGGTTACCCTAACGTGTGTTCCCTTCCTGTACCCGCCAGCAACAAGGACAGGAGAAAGGTTTAATTTGCTCCTATGATCTCAAAAGCCAGGCCTGGTGATCAGAACTTTTTAGGTGCTGGTGCTGCAGGTCAGGGCAGTGTTTCTAGGTGCTGCCAGGGGTGGTGACCCGTTCTTGCTGCAGGTATTGATGCTGATATATCGATGTCCTGAGTAGTTCATCCATTTTGCACCCCAGAATTGTCATTCACACCTTCATAAATCACTTTGAAGGTAAGGATTGCTGCTAGCTGTGACCAAGCCGAGCGCTGCATCCCTTCAGGGCAAGGTCTTCAAGGCGGTCTGAAGTTGATGCCTCCTTCCTTCATGGAGATGTCCTGAATTCCACCCTCCCAGTCTGTCCTGGAAACCTGTTACTTCAGTGGGAGCAGTTTCAGAAAGCCTGATTCAATCATTTTCTTAAAATAACCAAGCTCAGTGCAGACTTGAAAGGGGTCAAGACACCGAATCTCCAGGTTTGATGGGTCTGGGCCGTTTCTGTGCAGCTTGGGCTGGAATCTCTGACATGGGTTTTGAATGGTAGAGGGCTTGGTAGGGAGTTAAAGGAGGCCAAAACCCTGCCAGTCCTTCCCCCACCTCGCGTTCCGAGGGAATGCTTCTGCCCTCCCGAATTTAGCAGTGCACACATGGCTTGGTTAAGCAGGCTGAGTGTGATGAGGCTGTTCTGATTCCCTCAGGGGTCCTTACTGGGACCAGCACTATTCAATATCTTCATCAATGGCAGAGCGGGGTTAACTGTGTACCCTCAGCAACTTGACAGATGACACCAACCTGAGTGGTGCAGTTGACCTGCTTGTGGGATGGGATGCCATCCCGAGGGACTTGGACAGGCTGGAGAAGTGGGCCCATGAGGACCTCATGAGGTTCAACACGGCCAAGTACAAGGTCCAGCACATGGGTCGGGGCAATCCTTGATACCAATGTGGGCTGTGGGGGGGTGATGTGATTGAGACCAGCCCCGCAGAGAAGGACTTGGGGATACTTGGAAAGGCTGGTCATGAGCCAACAATGTTCGCAGCCCGGAAGGCCAGTTGCATCCTGGGCTGCCACCTGGTCAGGAGGTCGAGGGACATGATCCTGCCACTCTGCTCTGTTCTGGAGTGCTGTGTCCAGCTCTGGAGTCCATTTGCTGCCACCGAGGAACGTTCTCCTGCCTTGGCTTCTTGTGGGGGGCTGTTAAGGGTCGAGAGACCGAGGTACCTGCTCCTCGATTTACCTTAACCGATAATTATATTGGACCAGAACTCAAAACAAGGAAGTTTCAGCTCCAACCAGGAAGTTTAGCTCAAACCGGGACAGGGGCTTCTCCCTATTTTATGTATCTATTTAATAAACAGACACGGGGGCTGCAATTTATATACAATTGCTCTCCAGTGCAGCCTTCTTTTGAAGAACTGAGGAAATGAAGCTTTTTGTGTTGGAAGGCGGGGACAGGATTGGGCTTGCTGACATGTCTTTTTTATTGTCATGTCATATAGGTCTCAGCTGACAGCGAAAAGGAGAGAGGAGGAGCATGTGGAAGGGAGGTCAGATCCTGCCAGGGTTTCCTGGGAAATGATGTGAGTGGTAATGGCTTTCAGCACTTGTAAACCTGGAGATACAAGTCCTCCTGGGCTTCCTTGCACCCTTTGGGTGAGACCTCTTCTGTTGAACCTCCAGACTTAATTTTTGTTGTGGTTTTCCCTGGATTTTGCTTCTTCAGGTCTGATGGGAGGATTTTAGACTGCTGATGTGCTTGGGGCTATCGGAAGGGCTGGAGACTATCTTTAATGTGTTGAGGTCTGTGCATCACACAGACCTTGTTTCTGGCTCTGTTTGGGCTCCACAACAGGATTCTTTGCTTCTCTAGATTTAGAGACCTCTGCTGCAATTACCTGCTACTGAACCAGTCCCCCCAGAGCTGCTGGAGGGAAGTGGTTATTTTTAAGAAGTGCCTGACCCTGACCTGCTGTAGGCATCTGCATGTGCTGAATCATTCCCTGCGGTACTTGCTTCTTCAAACTGTCAACTCAGCCGGGACGGCTTGTTTGGATGTGTAATGTCTGCACTCTGCATAGGGGGACTGGATTTCAGGGTGCTTGCTGGTGGCTTGGGGTGTCCAAACCCACTGCGTGAAAGCTTGGGCTGCTCTTAAGCTGCTCTTAAATTTTCTTCTAGGTTTGGGCACAGCTTAAATCTGTGAGCCGCTTGTCTGAGCCTGCTCTCAGCATTTTTATGCTGTGACTGGCAGTGTAAGTATGTTCCTGAGGAATAGGGTATGGTTGCAGAGGAGGTTTCAGTCCAACTGGGTCATCTCATGGTGGCTGTTGCAGTCCCAGCGAGGACCAGCAAGATGAGTCCAGCCTCGGGAGCCTCTGCACTGAGAGCCAGTGAGGCTTCGGAGGCAGCTTGGGAACCTCCTGGGAACCAGCTCTGGAGCTGTTCTGGCCTCTGGCTTTACATGTAATGTGGCTTGTGGCTTTCCAGCCGTGGGAAGGTTTGGGATGATGCTTAGTCTGATGCTAGGGGAGCCTGATACCTGTAGTGGGAGCATCCACATCCTAGTGACTCAGCTACAGGTGTGGCAGCGTGAAGAGCTGAGACCTGTGTGTCAGGGCTGTCTCGATTAGCATCTCCCTTAAGGACTTTGGTGCACGTCACTGCATCCCCCGTGCAGGGGACAGGATGTTTTCCTCCAGATAGGCATCTGCCCTTTGCTGGGCCACTTCCTCACTTCACCTCTTCGCCATAATCTTTTGTTTTGAGGGACAGCAGTGTTGTTTTTCGCATGTGTTGGCGAAGTTCTCAGCCTGCGCTGGCTGGTCATTATTGCAGTGTGGATAAATACTGAATAGAAAAGGTTAAAAGTTGGATGCGCAAGCTGTTGTACCTAAGCAGATGCAACTCTGGAAGGGTTTGGTATGCTTTTGCTGATATTCTCAATACGTTCTCTGAGGTGTAGCCCATTGAGAGAGAGAGATTGATGTTGATGGTCTGTCACCAAGATAGCACCTTAACTCAGAGGACAGGTAGAATTTGTTGTAGTACATCACCCGTGTTTCATTTTAAGTGGGCAAAGACAACCTGTATGTGTGTTTTTTCTTCTATATAATTTCTTCTGCAGTTTACCGTTAGCTTTGCTGTGTTATAGTCATCGGAGCACCTTCACTGCAGCCCCACCGAGAGAGGAAACACTCCTGTTTATAGTGAGGGGAACATATCACAGTGAAGCTGTGTGGTCGCTGCCCTTTGCCTGAGCCCTGGCTACGTCCAAGTGGGGGACGTGCCCATCTTCTGCCTTCCATCTGTCTGCCTTGGGGACCAGAAGATGTTGTGGGGACACATGGTGCCCTTGGGTTCGAGGCTTGCTTCTGCTGCTGGTCTCCATGCTCTCAGGTTGTGCCTTGGTTCTTTGTCCAGAGAATAATAGGGATAAAGGGAGTATTGGGAGTTGCGGAAAGGAGGAGCAGTGTAACAGGAGATCCCAGTGCTGTGTCTAAGCAGGGGTCGTGCTTTCTGCAGTGTCAGTGGTTCCCAGTGAAGAGCCTCATTTTTACTTGGCTGCTGGCCAAGTCTGGCTGGGTTTTCCACAATAAAGTTCACTCCAGCTGGCTTCCCTTCTCCTCCCCTCCATTTCTGGAAGCATCTTTGTGCTGGTCTGACACCTTGGGCATCAGTGCGAGCATTCAGCGCTCAGAGATGTGGAGCCACCAAGCCCATGACCTGGTGTGAAGCTCTCTGCTTCCCTTGGGTTTGGTTTGCTGGGCTGCTTTGAGATTCTGGGACGCGGTAAGCAGAAGATACTCATCTCCATCTTGACCAAGATAAAATGAGCAGCCTGCCTGAAGTGAGGGGGGTTTTGCAAGACTCGGTGATACAGGCTAAAAGGGTATGAATTGGGACTGAGTGGAGAAGGAGGTTTGTTATCTGCTTCCCGGCAGCTTAAAGCAGGTGTTCAGTCAACTGGGAGTTGCCCTAAAGGCAGAAAATAAGGATGCAAATGACCTGAGAAACTTAAAAGGAACCATCTGAATGCCCCTTTCTGCCACGAACAGTTTACCTCCACCCTGGGTCATTTGCATGATGAAAGTTGATCAGCCCTGAGAAAAGGCAGTTGGGCCCAACATGACAAGATAACCCTGTCAAGCCTAAGGATCTTGCAAAGAGGCAAAAACCAAGGCAAAGCCCAGAGGCCAGGCCATACAGAGAGAGGGTGGGCTGTGGCGATGCTGCCGGGGTGGGGAGCTGAGCAGGCTGCTCAGCACAGGTAGCGTTTTCATCAGCAGTTAAAACTTCCTCCAGCTTTTGCGGTAGTTCATCTAAACCAGCGCAGACCCCCAGCAGAGGAGGGTACCCGACAGCCTAACACCTTCTCTGGTGAATGGGGTCTGAGGAGGGTTGGTTGAGCAGAGCTTGCTGAGCTGCTGCCCCTTGGGCTGTTGCAGGTACGTTACTTTAAGCCTACCTGGGAGGGTTAAGCTGGGCTCTGCCTCATGTCTGATGCAGCAGCAGTACACGAATCCAACCAGCTGTTGCAGCTCAAGGGGTGACTGCTTGAAGGGGGTGGGTTTAGGACCCTTCCTGGCTAGTGTGGAGATGTTGAACGCTGTGAGAAGTAGCGCTGAGCTGCTGCTCTTGCTGTCCTGCTCTGCTTCTGCTGCAGACAATTTTTACACCCGGCTGAGCTTACACCCAAACAAAGCTTTTCACGGAGTGAATTTTTTTGCTGTGATTTGGACCTGCACATGAGCCCCGTCAAGTGCTGTCAGCTCAGCTGTGACCGCAGATGGCTGGTGTCCCACCATCTCTTGCCTGTGTTCTCTCATGGCGCAACGTGTCCCACTTCATCTCATTGATAGTTTTACTGATTTTCCCAATCTTTCATATTTTGTGGGCTGCTCCTCCCCTTTCTGATTTCACCTGATACGTGCAGGATGTGATGATAAAAATCTGTTTGAGCTGTTTCTTATTTTAGGCATTTTTACTTCTTTAGCGTAGCTTTGCGGGGTGATGAGTGTGTGCTTGGATGCCTGGATGGGAAGGTGGCGAGGGGGCAGCAGGCTGGGCAGCCCCATGCTTGTGTGGGCACCCAGGCATTTGATCTAAGGTTTCGAGGCTTCGCATCCTCAGAGCTTTTGCTGTAAATCTGGAAAAAATAAATGGTGCTGTTGTTCAGTCCAGTCTTCCCACTTGCATTTTCCTCTTCAGGATTCAGCAGGTCCTCCTCAGCGACTCCCAGCGTTGTCTGAGCGAGCCGGTGAGTTGCTGTTTTCGGTGGTTACATGTGTCCGCACCTCAAGAGAGCGCAGTGTCGGAATGGATTCGTACAATGTCCTTTGCAAATCTCAAGGTGTGTGTGGGTCTTGAGTGCTCCTGCTCAGACTGTGTGTATTCAGTTGAACCAGGTGTTTTCTGGTTTTTTTTTTATGTTTTGCATCAGTGGGTTGTTCAGTTCTGCTGCTCCCCATTGAAGTTAACGGTGTCTGTGGATGGTTAAGTCACGTGCATAGAAAAAGCTGCTCTCAGGTGGTTTGTGTCATCTGTATGTGTCTTCTCAACCCCCCCATGCCTTTGCTTTCCTCGCTGTGCATAGCGGTGCCCTGACCTTGGTGTCTCCCCAGGGTGTGCACTGTGTTTCCTGGGAAGCTCGAGGACATAACAAGGGGAGTTGAGGGAGATCATTCAGACACGGTCCATGGTGGGGACCTGGGGGGAGCAAAGCTGGCGGGGGGACAGGGAGTCCCAGGTGAGCAGCCAGGCTGCTGGTGTCTCCTACAACACAGCAGGTGCCAAGGGAGAGTGCTCTTGCCTGTGAAGGTGCTGCTGGTGTGGGCAGGGCTGACAGACAGCTGAGCGTGACCCGATGGGAACGGGACAGAACGGGCATTCCTCACACCCAGCTGCTGGGAAGTTGTGTTCCGCATAGGTTATCCGGGAAGAGATGTTTGTTGATTGGGGAGAATGGATCGTCTTGCCAAACTGAATTGTCATATTAATGTAACACTTGTGCTTTCTTGGGGTTAATTGTGTGTTTTCTGGGAGCAGAGATGAAGGCTTTTAAAGCAGTGTCAGATTCCAAAAGGAGAAAGAGCACAAGCTTGAGCATGGGACACCCTGGTCCTGGTGTTGCCTCGTGCTTGTCATGTGACCTCAGACAGGTCACACAGCAGGACCAGAAGTGCCTGAAAGTGTGACCAAAATGCTGACCGGCTGGAGATGTTGTGCTGCCATGACCGTGCCTGTTAGAGCTGGTGAGTGGTGGACTCCATTGCTCCTGAGTGGCTGTGGTTAGGAGTCAGGTGGGGTTAGGCGTGGTATTAAAAATCACTGCTTTCCAGTGCAAGCTCCACTTATGTTCAGTGGGTGGAGGGAGAACAGGTGATGCTTTGGAGCAGCCTGTTTCTCCATGGATCTTGAACGTTTCGTTACAGTTGGCTCCCATTAGATGCCTAACCTCTAGACAGCTGAGGTTAGGAAGAGAGCAGTCCCACCTTTTAATCTCTTGCTGTCTTTGTTGCTTGTGTGTACATGAGTTTAATAGTAAGCCCTTGTTTCCCTCAAACAGAGGATAAATACAAAATCTGCAGCTGCTGCTTGGCTACAGCAGCAGGTGGGTCATTGTGTTTGGGGTAGCAGGTTGGTCTTGGCCACGGGCAGCATCTTTGACACTGCCAGCATGCCAGGAGTTAATGAACACGCTCCAGTTTCTCCTGATGAACTGATGCGTTAAGGCTTTGAAAGCAATTTTGCTGCTGCACGTTGCCACAAACAGTTTTATTTAAGATGTTCCTTTCATAAAGCTTCAAATAGCACCCGTGTCAGACTGAAATCTAAATCTCCGGGAGAGATTAGGAGAATTTCGCTTGAGGTTTCTGTTGTGGTCGCTTGCAGGAGAAAAAGATGACGGTAAGATAACCAAGGTCAGTACCTCACTTCAAGCTACCAGTACAACTTCTCCGGGGAGGAGAGGGATTGAGTTACCCCATGTCTGTAATTCATCCCTTGTACCCACGACCAAATAATCCAGCAAAACGGTGGCGAAAAGGATGGGGATGTTAGGAAAACTTTTTGCTGTAAGCTGAGCTGGGCAGACAGTGCTTAGAGCCACGCTGGGGTCTCGGGCACGGATTTGTCTTCAGAAAGGTCTGGAGAGGGATTTCGCCCAAGGTTTTGCAGTAAAAGTCCTGATGTCCACAAAGCATACAGTGGAGTGTACCTCTTCAGACGCACCGTGCTTGTCCCCATCTTGGTGGTAGGTCTTAATTTTTGGGTGCAGTGATTCTGATTGTTTTGTACTTACTGCTCAGTGGAAGCGTTGCCTTTATTACATTTGATTTTTTGTTTAGTATTGTAATAGACTTTATTACAGCTTAGTACTGCCTTGTAGTTGGTAGTCTTACCTTTCTACAGGAGTTGTTAGATGCTTCCCAGCCCTGGGACGCTGGCGTGTCCCCGTCCACGCCTGTGGGCGAGTTATCCAATTGTGATTAAAAACTCTCTGGCCCATTTTCACTGAGCTAAGGACAGTATTATTCTATTCTAATTTCTCTGTGTTACTGACATTTTTGCCTTATCTGGGTGAAGTCTCAAGGATGGTGTCCTGGCCTTCCCTGCCAACATGACTTTTTGTCTGGCTAATATTGGACTAGTCTTCAAGGAATGGGTTTTGAAAAGTTATTTCTGAGGTTCTGCTGATTTTTTCCCATGTCAAGGCTGCGTGATTTTAAGAAAATCACTCTTCAGCAGCAGGCTGGCTTAGCACGCTGGTACGCTCCATGATACCAAAGAAGTAATTGGCTGGGGTGTCCCAACACATGCAGTCCTTGCTTTTCCTGGGGTGTCTCGCGTGGATCTTCTGGCTGATACTTCTCTCACGAGATCTGACTTAATTGTCATCTGCTAATGGTATGTAGGGCTCCATGCCAAGAATACCCACTATTTTTGAAATGTGATCATGACTGTTCAAAACAGGCTTTTTTTCCATGATCTTACAAGATTTTGCCGCTTCTCTAACAAGCTAATTTTATCCCTGCTTTGGCATCCGTACTCCTTGGTGTTATTTTGGTGTGTACTTTATATATATCTTATATATAGCTCTGTGCTGGTACGCGTCCCTGTAGCTGATTTATATACAGCCTGTCTTGCCTGTGCCGTCATGAGGAAATCATTCTCCGTTTTGTGGTGGGATCTCAGGTCGGGTGTGTTGAGTCCAACCAGTCCATTGCTAGGCCTTTCTGTGACCTGTCCCAGTTCACTTCCCTTCGTCTCATCCCCAAGTAAGACCATTGCTCCACCAGGGCAAGACAAGACATGGACCATCCAGCACCATTTCAGTTGCCCGTAAGCAAGGAGTGTGTGGGCTTTGTCTCTGCTAGGTGGAAGTCCCCAGATCTCTTGAGTTGCAGATGCTTGTCAGCTGCGTGTGTGCCAATGGGCATGGGTCCATCCATGTGATCAAAGCAAAATGGCTTTAAAAATAGGGATAAAACTGCCCTGAAAGAGGAGGGGAAATGTGCTGGATCATGACTAGGGTGTTGAGGACATGGATGGAGGCTGGAGACAGCAGCTGGAACAGAGATGGAGTGCATGGTGATGGGTGGAAGAGAAGGTTGGTGGGAGCAACTCTGCACTGGATGGCAAACTTAAAAGGAAAATTGTGATTTGGATGTGGAGATCATTAATTTGGGCAAGCTGGTTCCCCCGTCATTTCTTACACACCTTATTTTGCTGCTTTGCTTATTTTGCTTTCCAGGTGTGCCTGCAAGGCTCGTGTGCGCAGACTTTTGAACTGGGTAGAAGGACTTGGACAGGGCCAACATGCTTTTGGAGCAGAAAAGGAGCCTAAGTTAACCACAGGGTCAAGTTACAGAGGAAGAGTGGAGCCTCATGGTCAACTCCAACCTGAAGGAACCAGTAGAGCAAATTACCTTCATAATGCACCCATCTTTGGGTCCTGCTTGGAAGAGAATGTTCTCATTGCACAGATGTTCACGGCCTGTGTTCTGACAGCATCTCTTTAAGGCCTCTGCGTAGTCGTGGTGGTGTTTACCAGGGAGGTGGTGATGATGCTGTCCACCAAGGACATGGAGACCTAGTATATTGTGGCTTTGTCACTTTTACATATTTGCCTAATGTAAGTCACGGTTGTAGACAAGGTTTCCAAGAAGCTCTGGAGTACCTTCATTGATGACAGGCGCTTAAAACGTGAGGTGTAGAGGTATAGAGTGGGGTGGATGGCTTGTTCCTTTGGGACAGTTGGACTTTCATTAGGAGGAGGATGTGAGGCGGAAATTATTAAAGGTAGGTGTGCCATGTACCTTGACTGCCAGTTTTGAAGTTGCCAGCTGAGGCAGGTGTTTATGCTAGAGCGGGATTTTGCCGCCTCTGACAAAGGTCTTGGTGGGTCTGCTGTGACAGAGCAGACTATAAACTGACTAAACAGACTAAAATCAGCTTGATTTTACATCAGGTTGCTGGGCTGAAGGAAGAGGCAGCTTTTGGTCTAAGGAGCGTTGAAGCTTGCCACTGAGAGGGCTGTGACTGATCAGTGGTGGTCCTCCATCCTCTGTGCTGGGGTTGGAATCAGAAATACTATTGTCCTGCAAAGGAAGAGACTTTACAGTGTGATAGAGGCCACAAAGGTGTTAAAACGTTGAGCCTGAGTTTTGTCACTAAATGTCACAGTCAATCAGTGAGAGCTCTGAAAATGGAAGGATTTTGGCAGTGTGAAGGTCCTGAAGCAGAGAAGACGCTCAACAAGATTAGCTTAATATTCAGTCAAACCACAGAGCTGTTGGGTTGGGTTGGTGAGTGTATGGCCATGAGCAACCCTCCCGAAATCGGTGTGGGTTTCATCAGCCAAGGGGGGATTTTTCCACGCTGATCCTTACGTTCTCCAAGCGAGGCAGGTTGAATGTCCCTGCAGCTGACTCTGCAGGAAGGCTCTGGCTGACACTGTGGCAACAGCGCTCAAAATAATGTATTACTCCCTTCACAGACGAAGCCAGAACATGAAAAAATGTCTTGTGTCAACCTGCCCTTTGAAATACAAATGAGTAAAGCCAGCCTCACTTATAAATGTCACGGTGTGCTTTGTGTGCTGGCTGGTAATGGGGTGGCTTTTCTGTCCTGCTTAACGCATTTTCAGGCTTTTGCTTCAAGTGGTGTTTCGACAAAGCGGACAGGAGAGGAGGAGAGAGGCACCCTGCTGCGTGCCGAGTCCCACGGGGCTGTTTGCCTGCTGGGAAGCTGCGCTGACCCGGGCTCCACACGAAACCACCACGCGGGCACTGTGCTCCTGTGGAAGCCCAGCTGATGGTGGAAGTCCCTGCAGCCTCGTTTTCCTGCGCTGTCACATCTGGGCAGCGGTGCACGCAAAGGCACTGCACAGCTCTTTGCTGTGACAGCCTTTGCTGTTTCTATGTGCCGTAAGTCCCACTGAGGGTCTCTTGTGTCCATCATCAGGTAGCGTGTGCTGCTGAAGCCCCGTCCTCCTGTCGCAGGATGAGCTATCAGCCCTTGGCTGCCTTTTGCCTGATGCAGCTCTGGGGTTTGCACTAACCCACGCAGCTTCTTTGTGGACTTTTTCCCCTCAAAACTGAGTCATGAGGTGCACGCAGAGCCAAGACCGGGATGATGTGTGTTGCTTCTGCAGAGAAAGCGCTTACGGAAACTAACTGTGTTCTTTTGGGTTGTGCCGCGATGGGCAGGCTGGTTTTGGTGTGCTTCTGTTCTGTCTGTGATTAACCTGATAGTGACAGTGAAACAAAAAATAACGTTAGAAGTGAATAAAAACCTCAGAATGGTATTTGGGATGCCAGAGGAGGCTCATCCTCAAAACGTAATTGTTGTAAACTAATTAGATGATTAGTTCGAGCCAGCTTTACAGACTCCTGTCTGAGTAGTGGACATTTCTGTGGAGTTATTCAGAAAGAACTGCAGTTTCTTCTACCGTGAGCAAAAATAGCTCTCAGCCTGAGGACAATGTGTAACAGCAATGACCGGATCTGTTGGCTTAGCCAGAAATACGCAGCCAGTTAAAAAAAAAAAAAAAATTCTGGAAGTTTCTCAGAGGTCTTTGAATCGGTGCTGAAAATCGCTCCGGAGTTTTACGTGCAGTTGGTGAGTGAAGTTGTTGGGAGGAGTGGTAGGATGCAGCAGTGAAGGAGGTGCTCTCTGTGTTCTCTGCTTCAGGTGGACCAGAGTAATGCTTGTCCTCCCCATCTCTCGCTCCTCCCACCTGCAAGGGCTGAGCATCCCACACCAAACTTCACCCCATGTGGTTTTGCTTCAGTCTGAGAGAGGAGGGAAGGAGCCTGTAGGCAGCAAGTGGAGTCCTGGGCAAAATTTTTTGTGTTTCTTTGAAACAAGGCAGTTACAATTTTTGCTCTTTTTTTTCCTCTGTTCTTGGTACTCGAACTTGCTTTATGCAGAAAACAATATTGAATGACAAAACCTAATTTCTTCTACGCTTGCCCTTCTCCAGTGCTCAGGGTTGAAAACCAACAGCAACAGTGACTTGTTCCTACTCCTGAACCTGCTCTTGGGCTGCAAAGCTTTGTGCTGTGCTGTTTCCCACTCCCGTGCCCTTCTCAGGCTGGTTTCGTGGTGGTTACAACCCGTTGCTGGCACCGCAGGGTGAGCCAGCAGCGTGGCTCTGATCCAGAGCAGCCCTGGGCATGCTCTTGCCTCCCTGTGGGCTGGGGCTGAACTCGCCACGTGAAGGTGACGTTGGCTCGCTTTGTTTGGGCTGGCTTCACGCCAGCCACGGGAGTGCAGATGATACCAGGCTGGGTGCAAAATTCATGGGGCACATGGATGATGCTTGACATGGTTCTACCTGGCACCATTTTTGAGCACACCTGGGCGGGCTGAGCATCACCACGTAGTGCCACCTCACAGAGGTCCTGTGGTGGTGGCAGGGGCTGCAGAGCGTCATGCTGAACTGCAGCCTCGGGTCTTGTGCCACCAACAGATGTGATTATGAAACACAAATTACATGGGTGGTGTTTTTCTTTTTTAAGTGACTGAGTGGATTTTGCTGTGTCATTTACCGAGCTATTTTCATCTCAGCTCAGATCATTAATCCGATGAATCGTGGCTGCACGCTGCCTGATTTGTCCCCATGGTTATCTGCCTTCCCCATCTCTGTGACATCCCTGCTCTGCAGTGAGACTCCTTCCTACTCTCCTGTTTATCCCTGTGTTTTAATTCTTGCTGCCTCTACACCTTCTGTAGGATTCTGCCATCCTTGCTCTAGTTCCTGAGGTTTGGAAACTTAATTGTTTTTTTGTTACTGCGTAGTTTTCTGCAAGTCTGTAGAATGTCCTTGTTCTACAATACTTTCTTCTATGTTTGAAGCATCCTCTGTGTTCTTTTAATACCTTGGAGTGAAGCCAAGTTGTAGAGGACCACCAAGACTTCCCTAAAAGAATGAGAGATCTGGCAATCTGGTCCACCAGAAATTTTCCAGAGTCTACAGTGTCTGAATTCACATGGTCTATGGGACACAGACCATCCGGGAGCAGGAGCTGCATGAGGCATGTCAGGGCCATGCTGGGCCGGGAGGTCCTGTGTGCTGCAGGTCGGTGTGTCCAGCTTTGCCTGTTGCGCAGTGCTGGTGGCTCGTCCGCTCTCTGTCACCCATGGCCACTGCTGTCCTGTGGGCAGGAGGAGCTGGTGCAGACCCTGCTGCCTCTCTTCCTGACAGGCACCCACCGTTGGTCTCCAGCCCCTCTTGTCCTTCCTCTTAACTTTGGCTCTTGGCCAGCTCTGCCTCGGCACAGAGCTGTGTGCCAGCCCCTGCCCTGGCTCAGCCCAGCTGAAACATCCCTACTCCCTCGCCCGGGGCTGCAGATTTCTGGGTGCTCGTTGGGGGCCGTTTCCCATGCCCAGTCGAGTCATCACATCTTTGGTCCTCTGATCCTCACGCACCACAACCTGACTTGGAGCATGGTCTGCCCACGCTGTGGCGGGTACTGCCTGTGCCCTCTGGCTGCAGCCACCGCGTTGTCGTTTTAAGCCTGGCCATGCAAGGGGCCAGGTCCAGCGTGACTGGGAGTGGGTTCCGTGGCACCGTCGTGCCAGCTTTACAGGCAGCGGCTCACCCAGCATAAAGCCTGGTCGTACAGAGTGGGGTTCTGTGAAATGCGTGTTACTGCTGATAGAAAAAGGTTGTGATTAGTTCAAGTTAGAGTAGCCTTAACAAAATTTTATATATAATGTATATATAAGAAAGATTATCTGTTGGAGAAGATGGCTCTCGGAGCTGGATCGTGGCCGTGCGCTGGTGCCAGGAGGCAAAGTGTGGCCCGGAGGGCAGCATCGCTAATGCGGATCAACAAAGCAGTGGTGGAGCCACACCTCAAATCTGTTGGAGCCCTTTCTAGCAAACCACTTCAAAAGGGCACGGTGTGGTTTAATGAAGAGAAGAGAAAGCCCATCGTGGGGCACGCACAGGTTGCAAGGAGGAGTTACCAGCTGCAGGCATCTCTAGGGGTGCTCAGAGCCTCATGTTCCCGCCAGTGTTAGGACCTGAAGAGCACCAGGGGTGGGAGCGACTTTCCTGTCTGCTCACTCGCGTTTCTTTCCCACTGGAGCGTTTTGTGCAATTTGTGAAGCATCGTCTGTGTATTCTGTTTCTCTTTTCCCTGGCTAAGCAGTTGTCTTCTCCTTTTTCTTAACAGGTGTCTTCATGCAGATGTAGGGAGTGGCAAAATATTTCTTGAGAGATCAAATAAATGTGTTTGTCTGGTCAGGGAATCTGGAGATGGATGATACCTGAGAATAGTTTTTGATGTTCGTTTGAAGCAGCTTGGAATTCTTAAGGAAAATCAGAGGTATTTCCCTTAGGATGAGTTACTTGCAAGTGTCCTGCCAACCAGTCTGAGAAACCCCAAGCAAAACCGAAAGAGAAGCCAGCACTATTCTCTTCAGCTGCCAGATTTGCATCTGATTTGGGGTTTTAATTATAGGTAGTTTCCCAAAAAACAAAACGAGCCTTTCATATATTATCATCTTCCCTTTCTCCTCCTCTTGTCCATCTCTACCTTCTGCTGCTTATTGGCCATGTGATGGGCTGTTCTGGCTGTGCTGGGTGGTCACCGTTCCTGCCACCAAAGGGGACGGTCCTGCCCATTTCTCCAGTTCTCCTCAGCCCTTGTGCTGGCTCTAGCACTGAGCCATCCACAGCTCGCTGTGCTGTTAGAGGTGAGCTCGTGTCTGTGCTGGCTGAGCTTGCTGGTCTGTGAGCTGCATCATCAGCTTGAGGAGAGGTTTGGTGAGCACCGGCCAGGGCTCTGGAGGTGTGGGGACAGGTACCTGATTTTTGGCAGTGGTGAGGTGTTAGACTCATGCCAAGTCACGGAGCTGAACAGTGAGTTTTCGCCCAGTCCACGTTACCCTTTGAGGTTGCATCCACATGATCTATAAGATGAAAAAGTTTTGCGTTGTTTTTCTTTCCAGAAAGATCAGCTATTTCAAGAATCCTGAAAGCACTGAGGTGTTAGAAGGTCACTGATTTTTTTTTTTTTTTCCTCCTTAAACTATTCTGAAGCTAACCCAAGCCCTGCACAAACACAACATAGGGTGTATTTTTATTTCGACAGAACGGAAAAGTCTAGTACACCATCAGCTCCCTTTATTGCAGTATATGATTGTCTTGTCGCCCACGTACGTTAGAAATACACTTTCTTCTTGTGTTTACTGAGGCATTCAAGCTAAACCTGATTGAGGCTAGTAGCTGCTTGGATGGTTCACAGGTGCCGTCTGTACACAAGGACATTGGTGATGGAGCAGACAGCTATTTTCTCACCTTTAAGGGGCACATGTTATTGGAGGTGCCTTTTGATCATCACTCGGGATCTTAAAGCCTTTCTTTGTGCGTTCCCATTTATCTTTGTGTTGGCTAAATTTCAACCCACTTTCTTCCCTCTGAACAATTTCCTTTTTGTTGAGTAAACTGTTCCTCACAAACCATAGCAGTGAGGTCACTGCTATTGTGGGGGTTTTGTTTGATTGAGTTCACTAAATACGGGGTTTTTTTGATGGAGGTGAGGGTTTCTTTCAAGAAAGTTTAACTCTTCTGACAAGAGACTTGTGTTTCTTGGCTTATTTCCCGCAGACCCATACAATATGGTACCCAAGGACCAAATGGCTTCAAAGCCACCACTCAAACAGGGCAGAGTGCTACACTTGTTCACTTGAATCTGTTCTTTCTAATAGTTACTAGTTATGGTTATTAGGAGTTTTTGGGGCTGTTGATGATTTATAACCCTTCCATTCTCATCTAACTGTTGTGGAGGGCAAAATCAAAGGTCTGGTTGGTATTTGCCCAGGGCACCCACTCTAGGCATATGAGCTTGGGCAGAATGCTGCACTTATGTGGCTCGACGGCTTTTGTCTTAGCTGGATCGCGTCCCAGTTAGCTTTGGGCACAAGTAGAGCAAGCCCAGGTCTGTCTGCACATGTCTAGGTAGACCCATTCTACTCGAATGATGTGAAGTCTATGCTTGTCGGAGCCTTAGAGGGACCTTCTTGCCTTTGACTGTACCTGTGAACTGTGTAGCACGGGAAGTACAAAACAATCAAAGCAAGCTTGAAAATGCTAGTAACGTGTAACTTTTGTGTTTTGTAAAAACAGAGACACTAAAGGAGTTGTTTGTGTTCAACCAGACAGAATCTTGTTGTTTATCAGAGAACAGCGTTTTCAGCCTTGCACTCCCTGGAGAGACCCTGATCAGAAATGCTGGCAGCTGACCTACCAGACAGTGACTGCAAGGTGATGGCCTCAGGCTCTTGCCTCAGAAGCATTTTCGTGTGCATATGTGCAAAATGTCTGGTGTGAGCCGTGGGGCGTGTTTTCCGCTGGGGAAGGCAGAGCGTGGCTTTTGCAGTGCAGGTGCCATGGAGTCCCTCCACTTCAATCAATTGGGACATCAATTTGGGACAAATCAATCCCAAATCTGCAGAGAAGTGGCTCAGCACCAGCAAGAAGCACTGGAAGGGAGAGGAGAGCTCTCACTTTGTCTGAGGACTGTGAAGCCTGTGGTTTATGCCTGACTTCTCTCATTACAGTGTCAGATCAGGCCAAGTTCAACTAAAGGGTGAGTGAGAAAGGTGGAAAAAATCTCAGCCCTGCTGTGTGTGCATCTCGTGTTTGTGCTGCAGTGCCCAGGTCTCTTGCGGCTATTGGATTTTCATCCGTCAGTGAGCTGGCAGCGTCATGCTGCACGGGGCGGGCTCAGCCCTGCCCGCTGTATGGGCACTGCTGGAGCACGGTGGAAGAACTTGCCTTGCGAGCCTCTTCTGGACAGCAGAGGGAAAGTCACCTCTCCGTGAGCTGGGTTTTTTTGTTCCAGTGTCTTTCAGTCTGCTAGGAGCATCCACAGAGCTGTGCAAAGCTGTGACTTTGTGTCAGAGCTGCCCAGGATGTGAGCTGTGATACTCCTGGGTCGTGTTCCTGGCCAGCTGAGTGTCTCCTTGATTTGACAGCAGAGGTGACAGGGCACATCTGGCAGCTGGAGCTATGGTCAGTTTGAACCAGAGTGCTCCAAGGTCTTGCTCAGGGCTGCCCCTGCTCCTGCAGCAGAACGGCAGAAGGGGCTGCGTGTTGGTGGTAAATTTGGATGGCAAAAGGGGAGGGATGGCAAAGATTCAGAGATCCGGACCAGCTCACCTGGTTCCCAGGAGCACAGTGACACTGTGAGAGGTTGTTCAGCCTGGGGAAAGAAAGCCCTGGGAAGACTTTACAGCAGCCTTTCGACACTTAATGGTGGCTTACAAGAAATGTGGATGTAGGATCTGTTGTGATAGGATGAAGGGTGATGGTTTTGAACTAAAAGAGGGAGATTCACTCTAGATATAAGGAATAAATTTTGTACGCTGAGGGTGGATGTAGGATCTGTTGTGATAGGATGAAGGGTGATGGTTTTGAACTAAAAGAGGGAGATTCACTCTAGATATAAGGAATAAATTTTGTACGCTGAGGGTGGTGAAGCACTGGCCCAGGTTGCCCAGAGAGGTGGTAGAAGCCCCATCCTGTAAACATTCCAGGGCAGGTTGGAAGGGGCTCTGAGCAACCTGCTCTAGTTGAATATAACCCTGCTTACTGCAGGGAAGTTGGACTAGATGACCTTTGAAGGTCCCTTCCAACTCAAAGCATTCTATGATTCTATGACATGTTGTCATTCCCCAAACCTTCCTTTGGCTGGGATGAAATGCTTTCCTGAATGAAGAATAAATGGATGAAATTCACCCAGAGAAACAAAGAGATTAAGAGCTTTGGAAACCTCACACATGGTCCCTACTAACCTATGATTCTATGGTTTCCGGTCTAATAGAGAGAACATCACTGAAGTGCAGTCATGGTTGAATAGTCAGCATGGAGCTTGTGCTTGCAGGCAAGGGTAATGCTGTGTTCTTTGATGTGTATATATATATAAAAAATTGTATTACTCCTTCTGTGCTACCGAGAGCGGTACATCGAGAGATGCTAGCAGTAACTGGTGAGAGTGCTTTGTGCTGTGGTATGTTTGGGAACAAATGTGTGGTGTTGTAACTAGATGCAACAGCAAGTTACCTGGATCTTGGTGTGCTGTGAAATGCCCTCGGGTAACTTGTGGCTTCTTGGTAACATTATGCAAATGAACCTCTTGTCCACGTTCTCTGCTGTAACCCTGGGGATCATACCTGGTGCAAGCAGGCATCTTGACTTCGATGGGTGTTTGAATGTGTTATTTACAGCACTGTGATGCTAGGAGCACTAACTGTGCCGTAGAGCCTATCGTTCTTTGTGCAAATGCTGTATCAAAGGGATGCTGTCCATCCCCCAAGGAGCTTACAGTCCGTATCAATGACGGAAGGTTCTGCTTGGGTACATGCAGATGGAGGA
>NW_010399585.1:0-9259 GCF_000710305.1 Buceros rhinoceros silvestris
GTTGTTACAATTGGAGACTACCTGTAGAGGAAACTTTGTTTTACAGTTCGTTGTGCCTCTGACGTGGCTGTTGGTGCTTGCTATTCAGAGAAATTTCTTTTAGTTAACGTGATTTGAAGTGCTAGTGATATTTCCAACATGCCACGTCTTGAAATGCTTTTCAGACGAAGGGTACATCGTCATTTGGTAAGCGACGAAATAAGACGCACACCTTGTGTCGTCGATGTGGGTCCAAGGCGTACCATCTGCAGAAATCTACCTGTGGGAAGTGCGGCTACCCTGCTAAGCGTAAGAGAAAGTGTAAGTAACAAATAGTTAACTGATCTGAGTCTTAAAAACTGTGTTCTTTTGTTTTATAAAGTTTTTTTTTTTCCAGCAAAGCAGGAAGACTCCTCTTGCAGTGTTTGGAGGTTTTTACAGTTTAATGCTGATATAACTATATTTTAGCTAACATGCAGTATTACTATATAGACACTGACTTAATTTATAGTTCTTTGTTTTCTTCTATCAGGTTGAATAATTAAGCTATACAAATATAATGTGCAACTTAATTATTTGGTTCAGATGAGTAACAGCAGCTTGTATGTTTCAGATAACTGGAGTGCAAAAGCTAAAAGACGCAACACCACTGGTACTGGTCGCATGAGGCACCTGAAAAAGGTCTACCGCCGATTCAGGTATAACATTTTATTGCAAACTAGTGTGGGTGAAGTCCTGCCTAGATATCACTTAATTGTAAAGTTTGTCATTCAAAGTTAATGTTTTTATTTATTCAGCACACTTAATGGGGTATCTGGCCTTTCTTCTTAAATGCATCGTGAAATAAACAACGCCTTATATAATTGGCTGCATATTCCTTTGAGGGTGAAAAATCCCAGTGTTAATACACAGTGTCTGACGAGCTCTGATCTTTTTGTTGAGTGTAGATAGTACAGAACACAGAAGTTACTGTCATAAAATGCCCACATTTAAAAATACATACTTATTTAGTATCACCTCTTTGTGAGCCAGTTAAACTGCCGGTTGTGAAGTGTGGAGTCTTGTAAGAGAGAAGTCTTGAAATGCATTCCAGTCCCCTTCTGCCCACAAAAGTGTTCAGGACTGGAGTGTAGTCACTCTTGCTTGGAGTTCAGTTCGCACTAAGTAACTGTGACATCAGATACTGATTTAGAGGTTTTAGCAAAATTTTGAGTTGTACTTAGGATGTAGTGGTGGGGGTATTGTACTGTTAAACTCACTAAGAGTTTATTTTGAATGACCTCCATGTTCTAAAATGGAGCTCTGTAGCTTCTGGTCTAATACGTAAGAAAGCTGGATGAAAAACACGAAGTAATGCAAGAGTCTTGTAAAAATGTAGACTGGGACTTGGAAGACCCCTCTACTTTTCACTGTTAGATCCAGACCTGGGTGTAGTTGAGGGATCCATTTACCTGTTCTCTGGAGTGCAGTCTTTCCGAGCAGCAGCCAGACAATACCTTGCAGAGTGCAGCTGTAGCCTGCTTTTCCACTCCTTGGTGCTGAAGTAGAAATGTCACATCCAAAAGCGAGCTTGGCGCTGACTCTTGTCATACCTGCCTAAATTCTAGTTGGAGGCATGGAGGATTTCTGTAAGAAATTGACTTGCACTTGAGGAATGTGAAGTCTTTTGCTGAGTTGCTTAGTAGGAACATAAAGATTAAGGCGTGCTTTCAGCAGCTGTTCTGCAGCTGGCACAGTCTTGCAGTGTTCACTGAGTTACTGAAATCTTCCTGTTTTGAGAAGTCAAGTTTACTTCAGCAGAAAAGAGGGAAAAACCATATTGCTTATTCCAGACACTTGTTAATCAGATGTTTCTTATTAAAAATGCCCGGACATATGGACTCCATAGTCATTTCAGTGTGTTACTGAGGTAAGCTGAAAAAAGCTGGTGAACTTGAAGTGTCACTTGTCAGAAAGTAACCTGGAGCAGGAATCATCCTTCCAAAAAGCGTTAACCGTATTTCTACTTGTAGGAATGGATTCCGTGAGGGAACCACACCGAAGCCCAAGAGAGCCGCTGTTGCAGCCTCCAGTTCATCGTAAAGACTCATCTATTTGATAAAATAAATGGTCTCATCCAGAAAATCTGTCACTTTTTATATGGCTTACTTCATTGAAGTGCACGATTCCTGAAAATACATATATGTACACACACAGATTGTTGAGGGTATGCGTTGAAGTGATTTATTAAAAATGGTCCTTAAATTGACTTTTCATTTGATAGCACCTCTGCTGAGCTTAAGAGGTGTGTACATGTTACTCAACTCACCTGCAAGAGAAATGGCGTGTTGGCACTGTGGACTTACCCTGATTGCCTTTGAGTTTCTTTGTGGCCTCCTGGCATGGAGTTTCAGAATTTTACCTTAAAGGTAGTAACTTGAAAAATAGCTCTACATGCTGTTCTGGGATGCAGTAGTAAAATAAGGATTTCTTGGCCATTTTTCACTGCTCGGTGGTGCTGAAAGGCCTGAAAAAGTATTGCTTGTGCAGTGGGTCATTGCTTTTTGGGCGGAAAGAAACTTGTAAGTCTGAAGGATGTGTACTGCCAAGCACAGAAGGGTTGGAGATTGGCTGTAGTTGAACAGAAGTTGCCCAGATGGTGTGGGGGAGATGAGTGTGGAAAGCTGATGCACAAAAAGATCTGTGTTAACAGTGTTGGGTGTAAAAATAAATGACAAGTAGTATGATACGGAAGTAAGTCACTTGGGGGCACATATGAACTGTGGATTGATGCCTCGGGAATTTCTACCCTGCGTGGTGTGTTATTGCACTACACAGCTTTAAAGAAGTGATCTTAAGATGCTGGTACGGAAGTTAGGAATTGCAGTAGTCATAGCAAGGGTTTAGAGGATTTTCAGATGCATCGAACAGACAATACAAAAAATTTAGAAAATTCTAAGCTGCTGAGGCTGTTCTTACTGTGATTCCTTTGGTTTTAGTATGAGTTTCCTGAGTGATCATCCTGTCCTTACTGAAGGATCAGTTAACTAATAACTTGTGTAAATGACTGAAGAAATTTTCAGCCAGGATTGAAATCGGGGTGCACCTGATTCTGCTCTCTCACATTTTTAAATGAAGTACAGTTAATGCTTTTGGAATCTTGAGTGTATCTACTCGGGCTGTTTCCAAACAAAGAAAGCTCTCCCTGCTGTTCACTCTGCTTTCAGCTGGCCTTTCATGGGAGTCTGGAAGTGGTGGTGAAGCTGTTAAAATACTCTGTGCACATACCACCTATCTCTGTATTCCCAGGGCTCAGGAGTGCACCTGAAACGTGGGGTTTGGTGATGTACTGGGAAACACTTAAATGTGTGTGTATGGGAGGGGGTAATCATAAATGTCCTTTTTCTTTGTTGTTGCTCTGAGATTGAGACTATCTCCTTGAAGCGTGTTCAAACAGGTCAGCAAGGCTCTGCGGGCTTGTTGCATGGTGGTGCCGTTGGAAAGTGCTGTGGCAGGCGTTCTGACTGTGGGTGGGAATGAAAGCCTTTGCTTTGCAACTCTTCTGTGATCTTTGTTTTGTGCGGGATTTTTGTTCTGAGCAGGCTGGCACATGATACAGCACTGCAGCAGCAGGTCCTTAGCTGTTGGCTGCTGCTGCCTGTTAGCTCCTCAGCACGAATTTGCTCCTGAAAAATGAGCACTTGTGTAATACACAATATACGAAGGTAACAGCAATGCAAACTTGCAGTGGCTTGCAGTAACTTTGGAAATTTGGAAACTTCACTTCAGAGAGGATTTTACCTGCAACAAGAATTAATTCTATAGACAAGAAATTTGTTGGCCACTGCATTTTCAACAGTTAGAAAATTCTTGTTGAGGGGTGGGAAATCACTTAATTTGGATTAGACACGTTCAAACTTGCATTGCTCACATATCATTTAGAGTTGGACTAAAATTCTTACTGGATGTAAGTCCTGAAGCACTTCAGTTCTTTGTACGGTTTTCTTAAATGTTGAAAGCTGGACTGCCTCAGTGGCTTTTCAGGATATGAGTAATCTTTTGGTGACATCTTGTTACAGGCATCTCAACTTTGAGGGTTATCCATGAAACATCTGTATAGTGTTCACTAGCAGTTTAGATCGCTCCTTTATGCAAAGAACTACTACATACACAGTCTGTAATATATTTGATTTTTTTCATCCCTCAGACTGATAAATATGGCACAGTTAGATGCTATCTGGATTACACCAGAACTTACTACATTTCCTATTCAGCGTAGCAAGTCTCACTTTTTAGACAGAAGTGATACCAGGTGAAGATTTCTAAAAGGCAGAGCTGTTCAGGTGCGAGATGGATCAGCTCTGATACATCTAGCTCTGAAAGCACCGGAAGCTTAAAAAGAAAGAGGGATTCTTGTCAGCTTGACTTGAGGGTTAGAGCTTTTTTCCAGTCTCACACTCGAAAGTGGGAATTCTGCTTACTGCCATGGAGCAGTGTTTCATCTGTGTTGGTTCACACTGAAAGGATAAGACCTACTGCAGCTGATCAGTGCACAGTGAGCCACAGGAATCGGGCTGCTGACCAGTCCCTCAGATGTAATCTAGACTTGTAGTACTGTTGTACATCCTGCAAAAAGGTGTTCTCATGGTTTGGGCCCAGCTGGCAACCAAGCACCTCGCAGCCGCTCTCTCACTCCGAAAGGAGAAAATACAACAAAGGGCTTAAGGGTCGGGACAAAGGATGGGGAGGGCTCACTCACCAGTTATGGTCACAGGCAGAAGACAGACTCGAGGTGGGGAAACAAAGATCAGCTGAATTTAGACAACTAAATCACTGCCAAATGACCAGTGAATCAGAGTGACAGTGGACAGTGACAGAGGACAGTGAAAATACCCAACAGGATCTCAAACACACCTTCCCTCACCCTTCCCTTTTCCTGGGCCCAGCTGTGCTACCTCCTTCCTCCCAGGCAGTGCAGGGCAGGGGCAGAGAATGGGGGTTGTGGTCCATTCTCCAGTCCTCTCCACACTGCCGCTGCTGCTCTTCCCTCCTCAAGGGGAACATTTCTCACAGTCCTTCCCTGTGGCAATGTGGTATCCCTCCTACAGGAGGCAGTCCTCCGTAAACTCCAACTAGTGTGGCAGTCTGCCACAGACAGTGGTTCTCCCAGGAACAAACTGTCCCAGCGCAGATCCTCAGAGTCACAGCCTTCTTCAGGATTAATTCCCTGCTCCGGCGTGGGCACCTCCGTGGGCTGCAAGCAGGACTTTTCTCCACTGGTGATCTCTGAGGACAGCAAGGACTCATCCTGCCATCTGGCCATAGGCTGAAGGGAAATGGCTGCTCTGGAGTGTACTCCTGCCTCCTTCCTCACTAATCTCGGGGTCTGCGTGGGTTGTCGCTCTCTGTCCTACTCCCCCCCAAAACAAAAGAGAGCTCCGGGTTTTCCTCGTTTAGTGCGGAGGTGCTGGTTTGCTCAGCCTTGCCCAGAGGTGGGGCTGACTTGGAGCTGGGGAAGCTTTCTCGAAGCTTCTCACAGAGGCCGCACCAGCAGCCCCCTTCCCCGCTCGCCAAACCCTGCCAGACACAAATCCAACAGACATGTAAGTAACAGGACGTGTGTTCTAGACAGGCTGTGTGTGTGAACTGCAGACACAATGTGGTGGCGAGCGAGCTACACCTCCGTCAGTGTGACTGTTGATTCCACAGCAGGAACAGCTGGACAAGGCGCTTCACACTTTCTGACCCCCAGCTGTTTCTACCATCCAGTGTGCTAGCTCAGAATGGTGCTAATTTTACTTGACCTGTAAATTAAGATTACTTTATCTGTGGCTGAACTGTGAGGGTAGTAAGGAGAGCAGTCCACTTACTTTTTTTCCATGACACAAGCAAACATCATCCACAAGATTACTGTGACCCCTGGAAAGGGGAGACGTGGTCCTAAGACATCATGAGATGTTCTAAGTGGAAAATGTTGAGGGAAGAAAGGTGTGGGTCACTTTTCCTCACTGTCACAGGCTAAGGCTGGGCTGGCCACTAAATGAATGACAGATGCCCAAAGCGGGAGAGAAAGGGAATAAGGGAGGGAGACTTACGGGTCAGAAAAAAGACTACAACAGCTTTAATGAAACAGTGACAATAAAAAGAAAATATAATACTAAAAAGAAAACAATGAGATATTTATTCAAATACATACAAAACCAATACTGAAACTGCCCAGAGTGCAGGCTGGACTCAGCGGCAGACGGGAACTGGATTCAGGAGCGCCTGGACTGGCAGAAGCATGGGCAGAGTTCTCAGACACTGGACACAGAAAAAGAGAACTTGACCCTTGTGACCTCTCAGCTTTACGCTGAGTATTACATACATACCTTGTTGGTCAGGTTTGGGTCACCTGTCCTGTCTGCTCCCCCACACAAGTGCAAGCTTTTTACTTTCTTAACAACTCTCTCACTTACTGCACCCCCACGGTGGCACACAGGATGGAGCAGTGACCTTGGTCTGCACAGGAGCCAGTCTAGGCAAGAGCCTTCCTGCACCCCAGTCCCTGGCAGTAACTGTGAACATCAAGCGCTGCCACTTCTAGCAGCAGACACTGTCTGTGAAAATACACCGTTAACTTCAGACAGTGCAGTGAGCTAGAAGAGATGAGCTGGAAAGTAAAATCACCAAATGGAGAACTGGTTCTGTTCTAACTCAAAGGAGGATGCTCACAGATTTACGTGAAAAAGGTTCATCAATCATTTGATTGATGTCAATGGGGAGGTTTGGTTTGAGTATTTGGAAAAATTTCTTTACAGAAAGGGTTGTCAAGCACTGGAACAGGGAAGTGGTGGAGTCACCATCCCTGGAGGTATTTAACAGACACACAGCTGTGGTGCTGGAGGACATGGGTTAGTGGTGACTGGCAGTGCTGGGTTAACCATTTGACTTGATGGTCTTAACAGTCTCTTCCAAGCAAAACAATTCTGTGTGACCTCTCTTACAGTAAGTTACTTTCCTATACAGAGTCGTAACTGCCACAGTAGATTCTTAGGCTTCTCTGCTATCCTAAAACATGGTTCAGAGCCTGTCAGGGTTCAAGGCTAGCCAGCAGCCATGCAGCCTCTTGCTCACATACCTGTGCCGCACCCCGGTCAGATGGGGAGGAGAGTCAAGAGGAAAAGGTGAAATCCCACGGACTGAGATAAGGAGAGTTTACCAGAACACCACAAAGAGAAAAGAAACAATGGTAGCAACAACGACACTAATGGAATAATGTATAAAATAAGTGATAGACAACTCAACTGCTTACCAGGTGTGACCTGCTGACAACACCGAAACTCAAGTCACGTGCCAATGCCCTCCCGCCACCTTATCTATACCAGGCACGACATCACTACTGTATTGAAAATCCCATTGGCTGGTTCAGTCCGGTTATCCTAGCTGTGGCCTCTCCTAGCTTCTTGTGAAAATTAACCCTATCCTAGCCAAAGCCAGAACGAAGCCTTTAATGAGGACCTTTGAGGTCTTGGCCTTACACTGCAAATGTGAAGGTTTCTTTACTGAAAATATCAAGTAGTTGATTAAGTGACGCTACTTGTCTTCCTCAGAATGTGTATAAACTCTCCACCTCATGGGGCAGTTGGCACAGTCTGTGTCCTTAAAAACATGTAGATAAAGCAAGTGAAATTCCAACTGAAACATTTTGTGGGGTATTTCATGAAGTATACAGGTTAATAAACGTGTTAAGGCAGCAGTCCTCAGTACAGGCTGTGAGCAAATTGGCAAAAATATGCAATTTGTTCACGTAAATAACGTCATATTTCTTCAGTAATGAGGAGATCAAAGTTCTGGTGCTTTCCAGAGAGAGCTGCTTTGTTAGTGTTGGTACCTCTAGGGTGCCAGCAAACTCTCTGAGAAGGTATTTCATATGTGGACAATATAGGTCTTGTACTGATGTGTAGAGAAAGATGCTAGAGGACGGAGTTTTCTAATTGCTGTAAAGGTGGGATAAATAATGCATTTAGTCCTGGGTTGTTGTTGGTTGGGTTTGGGTTTTTTTTATGGTAAACTTACTTAATGATCCCTAATGGTGTATATGCCAAATAATAATTAGTTGACCTTCGTGCAGATCTTTGTCTGTTTTACTGTTATACCAGTGTTAAACACTGGTACGTAATGGGATTCTTGTACTGTCGTCAGGGTATGAGGAAGAGCACGTTGCCTTCCACACCAGTCGATACCACTGCAGCTGTTCCAAGCGATCGATCACTCCTGCAGTTGTTGCAATACTGCTCTGAAGCAGAGAAATATTACTAGATAGGAGTTACAAAAGAGGAATTGAGGCTAAGATTTTTGGGATGCCACATCTTCAAGAACAGGACAGTAACTTGAAAGCACAATCTGTAATCTGAAATTAATTACAGAAATCAGTCGGTATTAATACTCTCCCTCTTCCATCTATAATGAGGCAAGACCATAAAAGGAACACAACAAAAATGTGTTAGCACACAAAAGCTCATACATTTGGCAACAGAACAATGAATCGAAACTTGTGAAAATCCGTAAGCACCTTCTGGCAAGTATGAAGAAGAGAACACTGATGAAACAAAAGGGAAGTGACCTGCTAAAACAGAAAGCAAGTTGCCTGCTGGATGATGCTCCATGGGGAAAATGATGAATAAACTCACCTGCAGCTTCCTCACTGTTAAGGGTCGAGGGCCGAGGTAACCACCCCTCGAATTCCTTAACGTTTTCGGTCTGCCTTGTTAGAGGCAGAAGGAGTTTTAAGGGGAAAAGAAGAAATTCACACCTCAGTTTTATGTTCAGAAAACTGAAACAAACTTTTGATAAACAATAAAACTACACAACTATATACTATTATATATGTGCACAAACCCAGAAAAGAGAAAAAGGGAAAAAGAAACGAAGAGGAAAAGTTTTACACAAGCTGTTCTTTTCAAGGTCAGTTCTTTCAGTTGTTGGCAGGCAGCCAGTTCAGGGCAGGCAGCCAACAGCGAGGTGGGAGTAGAAGGCCTCTGCGGCTCGCTGTCCCGGCAGGGAGCAGAATTCTTCTCGCAGCGAGACGGGGTGGGGGAAGAACCCCGCGGGCAGCAGGAAAAAAGTGCGGAGAAACTCAGGAAAGCTCCCGTCACAAAAGGGAGTTGAAGTCCGGATATCCTCACCCGATTCAGACGAGACTCACGGCAGTAATAGGTCACAGTCTGCAGTCACCAGCAATCCGGGGGTTGCAGGCCTCCGGTCTCGGGCCTAGGTCGGGCCTGGGCGTCAGCCAGCCGAGCTGCAGGAGGGGTCCCCT
>NW_010399585.1:9679-10234 GCF_000710305.1 Buceros rhinoceros silvestris
AACCAATTAAATGCAGAATTATCGTATTTGCATGGAATAATTCTGTTTGTCCATTTCCCAAAACAAGGAAGTTTTAGCTCAAACCAGGACACTCACTTAGGGAATAGAATCATAGACTCGCTTAGGTTGGCAAGACCTTTAAAATCACTTGAGTCTTAGAACCCAGAACTGCCAAGTCCACCACTCAACCATGTCCCTCAGCACTACATCTGTATGTCTTTAACACCTCCAGGGATAGGGACTCCACCACCTCCCTGGGCAGCCTGCTCCAATGCTTTACAACCTTTTCTGTGAAGAAATTTTTCCTAATATCCAGCCTAAACCTCCTCTTGTGCAACTTGAGGCCATTTCCTCTCATCCTATTCCTTATTATTTGGGAGACTGACCCCCACCTCACTCCAACCTCCTTTCAGGTAGTTGTAGGGAGTGATAAGGTCCCCCCTGAGCCTCCTCTTCTCCAGGCTAAACAGCCTCAGCTGCTCCTACTAAGATTAGCTCCTTAGACCCTTCACCATCTTTGCTGCCCATTTTTGGAAGCACTCCAAAACCTCAGCG
>NW_010399586.1:0-336 GCF_000710305.1 Buceros rhinoceros silvestris
GGAGCCCATCCTGAATATCCCGGTGGTCACCTCGGGCGGGGGACAGCCCCCGTGAAGCAGCAGACGCAGGCAGGCAAGAAAACACCAGCAAACTCTGGGAAGAAGAGAGTCGTGACACGAAAAAGAAAACCAAACCCAAACCAACCCTGTCTTCAACGAAAGGACCTGCACAGGCTGACTTCGAACCGGACCAGAGCTACCGAGCCGAGTTGCCTGGGACTGGGGTTTGTTGCTTTTAATCCCCGCCCCCCCGTGGGGGTTTGCCTCTCGTGGAGGAGAGGTCAGCGGCATAGCACAACACTTCAAATATGCACTAGCAATTAGAGTGGTTTCTAA
>NW_010399586.1:536-956 GCF_000710305.1 Buceros rhinoceros silvestris
TTTATATATTGAACATAAATTAAAAAAAAAGAATTACAAAATGGTCACCTTTCATACAGAACGGATGCAAACTGGGCTATGAACGTGCCTCCTGGTGAAGCTGGTTTCTCCCCTGCCCCCACCCCACCCCAATAATAAATAAATAAAATTCATTAAGTTTTGGATCCTCTCGGCGGGCGCTCGGGCCGTTACTGGGCTTTCTTCCCCGTGCCGTTCTTGTCCGCAGAGTTTGGGGAGGTTACCAAGTTCACGGGCCCGTCCGAGTGCAGGGAATCTTTGCGCGGGGGCATGCGCTCGTTGATGCGATCCAGCCCGCGCGCCTCCTCGAAGCTGCGGATCTTGTGCTGCGGCGAAAACCCACGGATGGCTGCGGGGAGAAGGGCCCAGAGAGAGAGAGGAGTTAGTCCGAGCGGCGGATCC
>NW_010399586.1:1224-3255 GCF_000710305.1 Buceros rhinoceros silvestris
ACTGCCAGCTCAGGTGGGCACCATGGAGCAGCTGGGACGTTTGACCGCGCTGGGTCACAGTCCAGCCCTGGACTTGCTCTGTCCCTTTTTAGTAGTTTAGCAGCAGGAGCTTGAGGGCCAGACACGTGCTCGATGTCCCCACACAGGGAAATCTCAGGAAACTTTCAAAGCTGAAAAACACGGTACTAAAAACACAAAAAAGTGAAATAAAAGGGCCCAAACCAACACGACAGAGACACCACCACAAGGTTGAACACTCCACACAGCCGGAGGGGAAAGGGCTAGTTCTGGGATCGCAGACGCAGCGCTTCTTGCATGACCAGGAGAAATGTGAGTGCCGAGACCCTGCCAAGGGACCACCGCCATGGGTGACGGCACGCACCGGAGGTTTCCCTTCTTCGTGTCACAGAAAAAAAACAGTTGTGCCAAATCTTCTTACAAAAAGTTTACAAAGAGCCTTCCCGTGGTCGTCAGGCAGTTCCCCGCGCAGAGGCACGGCCCCGTGCAGCAGTAGCTGAACGGAGCTACCAAGGAGAAAACCTCCCCAGAGGCGAATCTGCCACTTCGACACCAGCTACAGGGAGAAAACTGCGGCTTCATGCTGGGACCCCTCGGGCCACGTGCCAGGAGGCCGAGGGTTATCTCGGATTCATGGCAGCCGCTATTTCCTACGTGGTTTTGGCCGAGGGTGCTGGCGGCCTTCACCGGGGCCACGTCAGGGATGAACTCAGCCACGGGATGAGATGGAGGATCCCAAGGCCGAGGTCTTGAGACACCAAAGCCCAAGCGGCTCCGGAGAAAGGGGACTTTGGGAACAAGCAGTGGCCTCGTGACAGCTCAGATAGGCCTGAGCCACACTGTGTGTCTGGATGCCAGCAGAGGCCCGTCCTCCCCCGCTTCTGGTGATGCAAGAGCAAAAAGCTGCCGTGAGGCTGGTGAAGCTCTTTCCGAGTAGCGCACGCACACACAGACATGATTTGAGTCTCTCGCTGGGTTCTAGCCATACCTTCCCGTGCCTCTACCGCTTCTACTGTGGCTGCAATACAGAAGAACAGTGGCATGCAAAAATGAAGACAGGAAAAAAAAAAAAAACAACAGAGTGACAGTGAGTGATCCGACATCATCGCTGCGAACGCAGAGCCCACAGCCTCCCAGCCCCACTGGAGACCGCTGTCACCAGAACCGAGCGGCGAGAGGGGGAAGAAGGGCGACAGGAGCTCGAGAGGAAGGAGGTGGAGAGGGGACTCCCTCAGGCTAGGTGGCTGACACCAGGGAGTCTCCTCGCCCTGCATTCGCCGGACTGGTCACACAGACAAACCCGACGGAAAGGAAGAGAGAAGCAGAGCGGTGACTTCCTGCTGCAGGCGCTGGACACGCTGGTGTCCCACGGCACGGACCAAGCCGTGGGTCTGTGCCATGTTTACAGACCCCCTGCCCCCAGCTCGGTGGCTCCAGGGTGTCCTGGCCACCTTCAGCAGGTCAATTATGCAGAATTCACCTCAGAGCAAAGCCCCACCTCCTGGGGCCACGTAAGGGAGGTGACCCTGAGTGATGTGACAGCATTCTGGAGCAGTGGAGAAGAGAGGGACAGTTTGTTCTCTGTGGGAGGGCAGGTACCAGGCTGCTCCGCTCCTGATGCCTTGACTTATAACAAAAAAACCCAAACAAGCTAGTGCTTCAAGTTCAATTTGGCTCCAGCTCCACCTCCTCAGTGTAACCAAGCAACGAGGCACCACGCAGCTGAGCAACGTCCCCCTTCCTAAATATGCTGCAGCAGCCGGCCAAGTTTCGGTGGTCCCTGCCTCGACATCTGGGAGGAGGCCCTTCCCGCGCACAGATCCCCTGCTTTTAGCCTCAAAACACCACAGGTTTTTTTGCTTGGGACACAATACCACATGGTCTTGCAGAGGCTGTGGAGGAGGAATGGGGTTGTGGCTGAACATCTTTGCTCCAGACTCGGTGACTTCTTCAGCTGATTTTGTTAAGCTGTGCTCAGGGAGGGAGGGACCCCGCCGTTGCTACCCGCAGCCC
>NW_010399586.1:3302-11766 GCF_000710305.1 Buceros rhinoceros silvestris
GGCGGTGCTGAGGGGGGGGGGGCCCCCGCCGTTGCTACCCGCAGCCCCGTCTCTCCTCTTTGGGGGTGCAGAGGTGCCCCAAAACAGGGCACTCCTCTCCCCGCCAAGCAGGCGACGCGGTGCAAAGGGACGTGTGAAATGGGAAGGGGCAAAAGGAGGAGGAGGAGG
Source organism: Buceros rhinoceros silvestris (assembly GCF_000710305.1). Lineage (NCBI taxonomy): Eukaryota > Metazoa > Chordata > Aves > Bucerotiformes > Bucerotidae > Buceros > Buceros rhinoceros. The sequence continues at coordinate 3,471 of NW_010399586.1, forward strand.
AAGCACAACGGGGAAAGGAGCGTGAGAAGGGCAGGAAGGGCAGGGTGCTGCCGAGGGGAGCTCGGGGTGCCGGGAGCAGCAGGGCAGGAAGCCAGGCAGGGTCAGGTGAGGCAGCAGCGAAGGTCCAGCTTGGTTGTCCTGTCTTGCGGCAATGCCCAAATCTCAGCATTTTACTGGGGGGAGCTGCCTGGAGCCCCCCGAGAGGGGAAAGTGGAGGAGAACGTCTCAGTAACACCCGCTCCCTGCACTGCCGCTGACGGGACGAAGCTGCGGCACCACGAGTGAGCCCGGCTGCTCGAGCCAAGCTGCATCCCCAGAACTGGGGCGACAGAAACCATTATGGCTGCTATCAAAAAAAGAGGAGTTGGGGTCAAGGCAAGGCCAGAACAAGTCCTTTTGTGAGCCCGCAGGAACTCCCCCAGCACCGCTGGGAGGGGGAAGCTGGCTGGTGAAGTGCCAGCGTCCAAGGGCCGGTGGCAGGAAAGGATTAAAACACTCAATTACGGGATTCCCTCTGGGGACACACGTTCTGACGATTGCTCTCTCGCTGACCATCGGCCAGATGGGTTGGCTAACCTGCCCCGCCAGGTTAGAGCACGCAGTTGCTGGCTCAGCCCTGCTTGCCGCACACCAGTAAGACAGACCAGTTGGCTGCCAAGGGAGGGAGCAAACTACACACCAGCAAGAAAAGAAACTTCCAAACCCAGACCGAAACCAGGGGGCTGGGAGAAGCCTTAACACAAAGCATATAGGCCTGGGAGAACCTCCTCCCTTTGACTCAATCGAAGCGTCCTCTGCCCGGGATGCCCAGTTTCTCGGGGATAAAACTGGAGGGGTTTTGTTAAACGAAGAACAAACAAGCAGGCGCGTTTGCCGCGACACTCGTGTACGCTCTCAGGCAGCAGCAGCAGGTAGGTGAAGCAGAGGATGCTCATCATGCGGTGTTAGAAGGGAAATAAATGGTAAAAATGGTTGCAGAAACACACAGTAAAGCCATTCACGTGCTTTAGGCGCGGTGCTCTTTGTGGTCCTTTTTTTCCCCTGCGTTCCCCACCTCAGGGGTACACAGGGACATCTTGGAAGGCTCCCCACATCCCACCTACGCTCCTGCTTCTTCCTATTTCTGAATCCTTCCTCCCCGTGGGCCTGAACCATCTCTTGGGTCCCCTGGCACCCTGAAGCACGCCTGTGGGAACTACTGGGTGGATTTCTGGGGTAGCTGAGGGGCAGGTATAAAGTTGCAGAGGGGAGGATGGTCCATACTCACCAGTCTGTAGGGTCTGCCTCCCCCCCGAGAGCACTCCCAGGGGCAGGGTACCTGTGGGAGTCAGGCCTTTGAGGGTCAGCACGCTCTCGCTCTCTTCCCTGCAAAGAAGAGCCAATGCACTTGGTTACCAAGAGATTAAGGCGATTAATTTTGGATTTAGGTCTGCACGAAGCTGTTGATGGTGAGCGGCAGGAAAACCGGGGTCTGCCCCATGCTGCCCATAGCCTGGGCACCCAGCACAACCCTGCCCTGGAAATAGAGGGCCAAGCCATGAGGCATCGGAGCTACGGCCCAGCAAACACTCCTGAAAGGGCTAAGTGCACCCCACCTGCAGCACTTCTGCTGGCAAAGGAGCCGGTGTTTGGGATGGAGGTTTCTGAGAGAGTCAGGCACACAGAAAGCACTACCTCGAGCCCTGCCATCTGCTCTGAAGGAAAAGCCTCGTGAGCTGCTTGCCCACCAGGACTCAGGGCAACCTCACCAACGACCCCCCGTTACCCCACATGAAACCCAGCCCCCAAACCACGAGCTGCTTCCTCACCGAAGGACCGAGAAGACACGTGCCATCTTCCCAATGGCTCTAATCTTATTCCTGATGATCTCTTTACGGACCGTTGTCCCACCTTGGGGAGAGAAAAAAACCAAACAGCAGCATGTTTAAAGGTTTCCTGCTTTCAGGCACAGGTCAATATGAAGGCACCTGCCTGACTCCGGGAAAAGAAATCATGGTTTACGGATTGACAGCTACGCTCTTGAGAGAACAGCACTGAGAGGATGGCGGTCAGGATGGCAGCGAGAAGGGCAACACCAACGAGATGACACACGGACTTAAAAAGGTGTAAAGAGAGTAGAACCACCAAAGGAAACGGCTCGGGTAGGTCTCGTTCGAAGCTCACCAAGGTTCGATCACACTACACAGGATGTAACACAAATGACTCAGCCACGTAGACACAGTTTTGCAAGGCAGAACACGGACGGGTCTGACTGCTGAGGAACGCCGGGCTGTGCTCGCCGCGGGCAGCAGTGTCACGCAAGCATCAGCTTTGGCATCCAGCGCGAACAGTGAGGGGCTGGGCCGGAGCCTTGCGACTCCACTTCGACCTCACGCAAACACAAAGTGAGATACGTGAACTCCCCTTTCCGCTATACAGACCGAACGGGAGAGAAAATAACTGAAAACAAACAGAAAAACCAAAGTAAAAGAGGTAACAAATACATCTCCTCTCAGCTGAGATTCCTCACACGGCCCGTCTACACGTTAGGACAGTACAAGGCAAACCGGAGGTCTCACATGCACCGATGGCCAGCCATGCACTACGTGGCTGCATTCAGAAGTTGGATAGAAACGTGACCCCGTTTCTCAAGTTCCTGGAGGAACGCAGAAGGGTTAAAAAATGCCCGGCGCTTATGTTAAAACTGAAAGGGGATGAAGAGACTGCCCGACTAGTCAGCTATTCCAATCCACTCCGAGGAATCTGGTGGCACAGGCAGTGAAAATTAAGCTTGTAGCAAATTCTAGCTGGGTACCTTTCTGATAGCTTGAAATGTAGTGATCTTCAGGGAGAGGAGACACCAAGAAACAAGTAGATGAAGACAGAGATAGAAGAAACAAATTTAATTTTCATGGGAGGGAGAAAGAAAAAAAACCAAAAAACCAAAATCAAAAACGAAATGCAATGGGAGAAGCGGGTTAAAGTCTCGACCTGCCGACGGAAGCAGCGGCACCTTGTTGTACCACAATGGTGTTTCTGCTTCTCTGCGGGACTGACCGGCCTCCACCCTGCCCGGACCGGGATGGGCAGCTCCCCCGGACACCCCCTGGGCATGCTGTGGACCCCATGGCTGTGCCCGAGCCTCCTCCTCGTGTCCCCTGGACACGGGAACCACAGAGCAGCACGGGAGCTGCTTTGCCGCTTTCATCAGAGCTTAAAACCAGGGTCCAAACCCGCGTCCTGCGGGTGTCTGGGGTGACAGAAGCAGCCACTTTATAGCGGAGTTCACTGCAACAGCTGAGACGATTGGGTGGAGATTTTGGTGCAGAAAATTTTGAATTGGGGGCAAAAATAACCACTTGGGAAGCAGCCTCTGAAAGGAGCAGGAAACCATTCGCCAGAGTAGCTGGCAAGAAGCGTCTGTCGCAATGAATGTAATTTAATTTCTCTGTGACTGAACAGCAAAAGAAAAAAAAATGTTTCCTACCCAGGACGGCACAAGGGTTGGTCAAAAAGGAACCGGAGACCCCCAGCTGAGCATCCAGCTCTGGAGCTAGTGTCATCCACCTTCCCCAGCGTCACCCCCCAACAGCCACCAGCTCGGTCCTAACAGCGGGTTGGGTTTTTTTTTTACCTTCCAATGTCTCATCACCATCTGAAATCAGCTCGTCGTCAGAGCATATGTTGAGGATGTTAACGAGCATTTCTGTGACTGGAAGAAGCACAGACAGAGAGATTAGAGGGGCCCCGGCGCGCGCATTGGGCTGACAGAGGCATTGGGAGGATGAGCTGGACCAGCACACTGTTTCAAGGTCATTTATCCTCTGGAAGTGGAAGCCCAAAGACACTTTTAGCCGCACGCTGCTGGTACCTCGCAGCAGTACCCAGAGCAGACGACGTACTTTACACCTTCTGCCAAGGAGGTGGATGCAGTCCAAGCACATCACAGATGAAGCAGACGCGGGGAGCAGGGTGCCAACGCTCATGCAGAACAGTCTAGGTCCCACCTCCCCACCCCACCCCGCACAACAGGCCACCTGGCTCCAAGAACATTGAATTATTCCCCAGATTCAACCTTTGCTTCCTCAAAGTCAAAAAAATCCTTTGGCACTTGAGACCGTGAAGTCATGCTCCAAACCCACAACACTGGGTGGAATTTAAACTCACCGGGAGACGTAAAAACCTTTTGCCGAGAAACTGAGGCAAAGCCTTGGTAGTATTTTAAGCAGCCTTGCCTCCTTCAGAATGAAAGAAGCCTTAAGCTGAAGCAACGCTTCCTTTTTGGTGGGCCACAAGCCAACAGATTTTAATTTCTCCGTTGCAAATCCAGAGCAAGAGAAACCAAATTCTGAGGTAAGGCTGCACCACCCAAGATCAGCTCCACCAGCAACACAGAAAGAGCAATAAGGATCGGTTTACCGCTAAAAGCTTCCTAAAACAGGTATTACTTCATTAAACCTTCACCCAGTGCAGATCTCCTGAATCTGACCCGCTTTCCAGCGCTCTCTGGCATTAACGAGTCACAACACTCTCCCAACACGTTTAGTAGCCTGTGGGACGGGTTTCTAGCGGTGTGACCATGCAACTCGTAACAGAAATCCAAAGATCTCTTACCCTTCTCCCCCACGAAAGGCAAAGACCATGTGAAGACATCCATGAAGTTCGGAAGCCAGTACGGATGAGGGGAACAGTTGAACTGCCTGATGTTCATGACGTTGTTTTCATATTTCAGTACAGCAGCTGGGGGAGAAAAAGGAGAGGCCTCGCATGTCCACGGGCACCAACACCTTCCCTGTGCTAAGGAAACCTCCTCATCAACCAGAGGCTGAGCTCAGGCCGACTCAAACCCCTAGCTCTCCAGAACGAGAAGGCTTAAGGGGTACTTCTGCCTGTTTACCCATTACGTCGTTTCACTCAAGCTTATCGTAATAGTGAAGGTCGATTTAACAAAGCTGTTCAAATTTAAATAGAAGCGATGAACATGTGAAGGGGTAAAAAAACCCGCAGTTGAGGCAAGCTCCCCATCACATGGCTTTAGGGGCACTGGGCAGCTAAAAGCTTGCCTATCCCAGCAGCTCCTCTTTCATGGCAGCTTCAGCAGGGCTCAGTTCTCACGTGGCTGGAAATAAATGCATTATTCTGGGCTTTATAACCCGATGGCTAATTGCCATGGTAAAATATTAAGCCCGCGAGTCCCGCCAGCCACTTCCAGTTGCCGTTGGTTCAGCACATGAAGCTCTATTTCATCTCGTGTAAGAACGCAGCTAGAGGAGAGGGCAGAGGGCGAGGGAAGGTGGAGAGGGGTTTCCTAAGCGCTGACGTGTCCAAACAGCAGCAGAGCTGCCCTACTGGCCTTACCCTTGTTGTTATAGACATCTAGGTAATTCGGTGCAGAGAAGATGGTGATTAATGATGGAAAGCCTGTTGTCTGGCTCTTCCTGTACATTCGGTACCTGGAAAACAGGTCAAGCGTTGAACACACCGCTCTGGCTGAGGAGAGCACAGAGGCAGAGGGAGCCCGCTCAGCTTCCAGGCTGCAGCACTTACCCGGCGTCCTGGGCTTCGTGAGCTCGGATTACAGATAACAAACTATTGTTCTGCAAAAATTCACAAACTGCAGGGTAACTGGAAAACAGAAAAGCAAGTCTGCATCAGCGCGGAAGGCAGGAGAGCAGCTGGCACCTGTGGTCTTGCTTTCGGCAACCAGCCACTTGCAGCAGCCACTGGGTTTGTGTCCGGCATCCCCAAACAAGGCCAGTGTGTTATTACATCATTCGAAAATTAATTGCAAAACATTCTGTTAAACAGACCCCCGGTGCCAAATCCTCCATATCAGCCGGGCTACGAGTGGCCTGTCAGCACAAATGCTGCTCTTCTAGACAGGAAAAGATTATTTCCTAGAGCTCCTGGTACTGCCCAGTGCCTGAAAACCACTCCAAGGGCACCCTGCCAACTCAGCGCAGCGGCTCTGCTGTCCAACACCACCGTTTCACAGAGCAGCACATCCAAAGAGAGCTCCGTGTTACAGGAGGAGAAAAAACAAACATGATTTTGTGCACTAGAGCCAAGTGAAGACTGTTTCTGAGCCAGGTACTCCGTGAAGTCCCACAGAATGGGCTGAAGAGCAGGTTACCTCCTTTACCTCCCTGCACAGCGTAAGGGAGACAAAAAGCTCCCCCAGAGCCCCCTGAAACACCACTGACCTGTAGAAATAGGAGCAGCCTCGAACTGTGTTGTGGGCGAAATGCTCCAGCGTCTTTTCGTTGCCGTAATCCTCCGACGGATCGGACCAGAGCAGGTCGCACATGGGACCAAAGGCTGGAGGCTCCTTAAACCTGTCTAACTGGAAAACGGACACAAAGTGAGGAGGGGGCTGCTGCAAGCTGCAGTGGCGTGGACACTGAAGCCACAGTCTGGACCTCCCCGTGGGAACTGAGGCAGCCATGACCCCCACTGGGAGCCACCAGCTACGCGGAAGGACCAGGAGATGACTTACTTTCCTAATGTCATCTAGACACGTGATTTCTGGCGACAGTCCTCCGTGAACACACAGGAATTGCTGGTTTAAGAGGGCAGCGAGAGGAAGACAGTCAAATGTGTCCATACACGCGTCGTACACTCGCTCCGAATACTTGATTCGGCCTGGAAAGATGGAGGGCAGGGGGAGGAAGAGAGGGAAGAGCCGAATTAATTTACTCATTTCCACAACAAAGACCGCTCAGGCTGAAAGCAGAGCTGGGGAGTTTTAATCTTCCCTTTTTTTTTTAATCTTTCTTTTTTACAGGGGGAGTCATTCATGTGTGGTATAAGAAACACTAAGCACAGCTTTCATCAGCCAAAGTGCTGACAAATAAGATTGAGGAACCCAGCTCCTAAGGCGAGATGGAAACTCTATGCCTGTGGCCCACCCGCTCGAACTCTGCACCCCTCTGTTAGTGAAAACGCTTGTTGGACACGAAGATAAAAAGGCTCTGTAGTACGTATGTATTAATCTCCCTTCCAGGTATTTTCTACAACTCCTGCTCTAAGATCCACAGAGAAAAGAGGCATCTGCTGCTGTTAGAGAAGACTTGGGGCACTAATAAAGCTGCCCCATCCCTTTCCGGCAACCCCCCAGCACCTCCAGACCCCGAGTCTCACACCTCGGCTGCGAGGCAGATCATACATGGGAAACACAGCAGCCGTTTCATTTGGCACCGCAATCTCACACCATCGTTTCAGAGAGGAATTGCCTTTTTGCCTGGACACGAGCACTGAGAGGCAGAACCTGACTGAGGTGCCTGCGGTTAAACGAATCTTCACGCAGGATCTTCCTGTGCTACGAGTGATCCCAGTCTCTGCTGGATGCTGAAGCTCAACAGAGCTGAAGAGGATGTTTCCACACATTAAACAGGGGCAGTCTGGCCTGTCCGAAAGCAGCTCAGCTTTTACAGCAAGCCCCCAACACTCAGAAATTCCCCTCAGCACCTCCCATTAGAGCAGGAGTGGAGACTGCACCAGGCAATCTTGTTCTCCAAAGGGGAGACGAGCCCCATCACCGCTGGCTCCCTGGATCACACCAGGAGCTTGTCCAGCACTGTCCGATGGCTACGGCACCCAGCAGAGCGCTGGCTGGTGTGACCCAGCCCACTGCTGAGTGAACAGATGGCACCCCCAGTATCCACCAGCCTCACCCAGAGCACCCAGGCTAAAGGCTGGGCCTGTGCTGTGACCCACACTGCTCCCTGAGGTCTGGTCCTTGAGCAATGATTCCCTAAGACAGAGCTGCACGTTGCTGGTGGGTTTATTGCCTGGAGGAATGACGGTCAGCCTCAGGGGAGGGGGGGTCATTTCCCGACGTTTCCTCAGCATTGGTTTAAAAATCTGTCGAATTCTGCACGGAACGATATTTAACTGGGCTAAAATAATCTTAAAGGTAATGATTCTCCCGGCACAAACACTGAGGAACGAACCCGTTATTTACTTCACTGATCCCAGCTGCACACGCTGGCGCCGAGTCCTTTGGCAGGAATTACATGTTGCCAGGCCAGAAAGTCAGGGAGGGGGGAGCGTGAGACGAGGAAGGTGCGTTCGTGTTTCTTCCAACCACGCTCTTTGCAACCAGGTGGCCACACTGACACGTGCTTGGTACTTGTACACCACTTGTATATTGGGTTTCTGGGGTTTTTTTAGCAGAAGCTGAGATAAGACCAGAGCTGTGTACTCAGGAAAAAGGACGACAGGTTTCTACAATGCTGGAGCTGACCGATACCCCGCACAGAAACAAACCCACTCACACCACCTTCACGTATGTAAATCGTCCCCATGCTGCTCATAC
>NW_010399586.1:11901-16263 GCF_000710305.1 Buceros rhinoceros silvestris
GCTTAAAGGTGAAGTATTCTGTGAGGTGCCTGCACTCGTGGTTCCCTCGAAGGAGGAACAATGTTTTGGGATGGTTTATCTTTAAACTCCATAAATACAGCACACACTGCAAGAAAGGGAAGGAGGAGATGGCACGTCATAAAAACCTTTTATAGGGCACTAATCAGTCGTAGACTTCACTAAGTGTTTCTGGGAAGGCGCCCAACAAGCTGAATTCAAAGTGGAACCCTGATAGAAACCCAGCTCCATAATCGGCAGCAGATCTTATCTTGGCCAACCTCGCCAGCGGGGGGAAAGCCACAGCGAGCAGTTCGCTATATTAGGCCTGACTTGGAGAAGTGACAAATGAGATCGCGTTCAACTGAAACCAGCTCTGGGCTGGGTGGGGGCAGCTTTTCCTTCCAGCGAAAAACCGAAGCGAAAAGCACCCATTTTCAGAGCAGCAAAGCAAAACCAGCTGCGCAGTGAGACGCGGCTCCAGATGTCCCGCTGCAAGCAAAAGCAGCCGGTACAGCATGCAGCCATCTTGACAGGCCTTAAACACTAGGAGAAAATCAACCCTGGGCGTCCCCATCGACGTCTGCCCGCTCAGCTCGTCTAATCACACTACAGCCACGTGAAGTTCAAGTTGAAAACAGGAAAAGCCCAGCCAAAACACAAGCCGCCTGCCTTTGAAGAGCCTTCACCTCCCCTCTCCAGCAGCCAAACCCCTACCCAGACCTGTCTTTGATGGGGTGCGGAAGTCAAGCTAAAACAAGCCTTTTTAAGAGTCTGGGGGCTTCCCAAAGAGGCTCTGTGGGGAAGGGGAGGGCTGGAGAGCCGCGCGCTTGCGCTGCCGGGCTATACGTTGTCTCGCTGACAGCTAAATCAGCAGGTATCTAGTGTGGGGAAACATTATCGCATTTCCCGTGTTGATTTTGAGTGCTGGAAGGACAATCTCTAATGACAGTGAGCCTGAAGATCTGGATTAGTCTCTAATAAGATCTTACCCTTTCGGCTGACATGCCACAGAAACGGCGTGCACGCCTGGGGGACGCGAACCATAACATCTGTCAACAGTTTTACACGAAAACATCGCTGATCTGGTGCACAGATCTCCAGGAACCAGCTGCTGTGGCACAGAAACAACCTCCAGAACCACGAAACCCGCCTCGGTTTAAGCTAGTTTTCAGTACAGACACGTCAGATCTTGTGGTGTTTTAGCACTGACCCTGCAAGGCAAGTGCTGCGTTAGGCAGCTACGTGCAGGGAGCCCTAAAATCCCAAGGAGCTGCAAAGCACTGGTCCGTGTCGAACCCAACCCCACAGAAAACTGACCTGATTGTAAATTCCGAATCCTAAAACCAAACAGAAATGGGGCCAGGGCCAGCTCATTTAAGCTGTGCTTAAGGCTTTTGCTGTTACTGCTTTATTGCATCAGTTAACAGGAGGAATGCTCCCAACAAAACCAGTTATAATTATCCCGAGATTTAAAGCTTTAACCTCCCGTGTTTGCAACCGAAATGTCACTTTTCTGGGTGAGCATCAGACCCGAAAAGCCAAAGTCACCACAAACGAACTGAACGGCCTGCTGACGGCTGGAGAAAGCAACCGGCCCTGGCAGCACTGCTTGGAGCAGAGGAGGACTGGGGATGCAGGAGGTCAGCAACACACGGAAGAGATTTAAAAAACATACTTTCGAGTGAAGTGGAAGTGAACGGAGTGGCTTAGCACCACAGCTCTTCCTGGACTGGATTTGAACAGCCAGGCTGGCAAAGGTGCGTGCCACCATCACACCCTTTTTACCGCTAAATGTAATTGTCCCAGAAATTCTATCTTTTATCATCAGAATTGTTTCACTTTATAATTTAATATAACAATTGTATTCACTGTATTTGGGCTTCACAGGCCTCTCATGACTGTCACGGGCACAGACCCCTCCTGCACAAGGGCTGGAGATGTCACAAAAAGCTCCTGCTCGTTGAAGGAAGCACCTTTTCCATGTGTTGACTGATAAGCAAGTCCCTCATGGGGATTCTGCCTCATCAGCAGCTCCAAACACAGGTTTTCAGCCTGATTTTCACGCTGCCTGTCAGCCCCTTCACAGCAGTGTTTGAGTACGTGGGCAGTCTGGGTGCTGGGGGGGCTTTGCGGCACAGGCTGAAGGCCAAGGCTGTGCAGAGCCCTCTCCCACCCGACCCCAGCTGTCGCCGCTTTCACACGGCTGCTGCCCTCCCCTCTCCCCCCACAACTCCTTTCTGCTCAGGAAAGAACCACCCGACCAAACCACGCTTCACAGCCTCATTACACTCACTGGGAATGAACATTTTTAAATGAGAATTTCCCCAAGCCACCGGCCCAGAAATAATTTGTTGAGGACATCCAGCTGGGCTGATGAACAGAGGCTTTTGGGGGCATTCAAGGGTTTGTCCAAGCCACAAACGGCTCCTTTTCCCTCAACGAGCAGACCCTGGCAGGATGGGCAAAGCTTATGAGGGTGATGGGGTTGCTAACACGGTTTAGCCTTAACACCTCCTCGGCCCCCAGTTTTGCATCTTGTTTCCCGATTGCCAGAAGCAATCACACAATTACCTCCCGCTCCATTCCGTTAAGAGGTCATGGTTACCACGCCGCAACATCCCCACCCAGCGCAGGGCCCCACGAGAGCCTGGTGATGCCGGTGCTCTCTTCCACCTTCCCAGCGGTGGAATACCAGGGAAACCTGGAGGCCTCCCCACCTTCCCACCACCTGAGCCTCCAGCATATAGCGATCAAACCCCAAACAGCCACGGATCGCCCATCTTTGCCCTTCGGAATCCAGCTGCTACAGCTTTGCATCTGATACGGGTCTTTAAAATAAAAACACAAGGCAAAGACAGCCCTTCAGCGCCCTGAACTCCGCGCCACGCCAGCAGCAAACCTTTGGTTTCACTATAGAAACCGGTTTCTGCGCACCCAGGTGGGAACCTCTCGGAACACCCCGGCTGCGCTCGGCAGTAGGTGGAAGAAGAGGCGCGCCTCGAGGAGCAGGGGAGTCGTGCCCTCAAGATTCTGCTGTATCGGTGACATTTGGATCAGCCCCTGCACGTACGAATCGAAGCCCACCCCAACTTGTGAAAGATCAGTGCCAGCTCTGCGGGGTGACACAGTGCTCAGGGGTGGGGAAAAAGGGGAAGGACGAGGGTCAAGAGCAGCCTAAAATAAAATCTTTCTGCTCAGACCTTACAAAGACCAGCTGAACCAAGAAGTTCGAGCCAGAAGCCATTCAACTGCCTGGCCCAGGCATGCCACATCAGGGGCCTGATGAGATTGACCTATTTTCAGAACTTCCTCCTCAAAACAAACAAAAAAATCTCTTCCCATCACCTCTGTTCTCCAGGAAGGACTCGTTATCCATTCCCCTGGACTTCGTCCATACCACTGAGGAGGGCTCTGACCCCTGACTCTGGCCCTTCTGCAGATCAGGGAGTAAAATCTCCTTGTCAGATCCACTGCAGGGCAAGGGCAGAGCGGGAGGGGCACTTACCCTGTGTCTACACACAGATTTTACAGATCCTGGGTGGGGATGACAACGCTCACCTGGTTAACACCAGCGAAATACCACATCTTATCTTAGCAAGACTTGCTGTGCTCTAATATAATCTCTTTTCCAGGTAAATACACTTAAAACTGCAAACCCTGCCAAGCCACTTCGACAAGCAGCCAGTGCCTGTCCTTCCCCTTCCTCCCTAGGGCTTACCAGGCTCCTCCTGCCAGCACCACCACCGCTCCCAACAGCCACGACCCCACCTTCTGAGCATCCGTCCCTGCTTCCCCGGAAGCTGCTCATCGTCACGCTGTGGCTCCCCAGCAGCATTTTGGGTTTGACAGTGGGGATTTGCTCACAGCTCTCCCATCCTGCCCACTCTGCCGCTCCCTGGTCTCCAGTGACCCAGCAGTGACCACGGGGACCCATCGCTTACTGTGCCCTTTAAGACAACCACTTGTGGTGTAACCCAGGGCTCAGTCGGTGACATCCCAAAGGGCCAGACCTGCTGCTGATGTCCGTAAGGTGACAAGGCAGGTTGTCACAGCAGCACAAAACCAAACGCCTCAGCATAAGCTCCTGGGTGACAGGGAGACGTATGACAATCCAGCTAATTCACAGCTTCCTTCTCCTGACCCTGTCCCCGGCGTCGTGAGGCTGAGGCTGACAGGGGCAGGGCAGGGAAGCGCTGACTCAGCAGCATGGGGCTTTCTTCTCCTGCTCAGCTGAACCCTGTGAGTTTTTCAACATTTGCTTCCCACTGCCTGGTAGGATCCTGTTGCCTGCAACACACAGTCAGCTCTCCCTCCTGTTCCCCTGACTGACAGCTCCAAGTGATGTTAAAACTCGAGCTCAGC
>NW_010399586.1:16360-17254 GCF_000710305.1 Buceros rhinoceros silvestris
TTCAGCAGGCAGAATTGAGTCATTAACCCCACCGCTGCTGCCAAACTGTCGCTGGGTGAGGAAGCAGCTCAAACCTGTGACATTTGGCCACCACTGTTCTGCCAAAAACCACACCGTAAGTTATCTACACGTCCGTCCCTGCAGGCAAAACCAGACTAGAGCATAAAACCAGCACAAGAGCAGTCTGTAGTTGAGAGTTAGTCCAGTACAAGCTGCCCCAGGCTCAGCTGTATTTGTCACCTCTATACTGAAGTAGCCCCTGTCCACGTAGTCTCCCAGGAAGAGGTAGCGGGTGTTATTGGGTGATCCTCCGACTTCAAACAACTTCATCAGGTCAAAAAACTGCCCGTGAATGTCACCGCACACTGAGGGAGGAAGAAGAGCACAAAAGAGGGACAGAATTACACACTAAGAAAAGCAAGGTCGTGACAGCAGCTCTGACCCCAGCCACCCCTGCGTCACATCTAGCTGCTGCAGAGATCAACCCCAGCCAAACCCTCCTCTGAGAGCGAGCTCAGGCAATTCAAAACCTCGTTGATGGAAGGAACGCAGCGGAAAAGCTGCTCTTTTCCTAGATGGCCCCTTGTTTCAGACCGTGGCCGCAGAAAACTCTCTGACCTGTGATGGGAGCCTCCACTTCGATCATGGTCTTCTCGTGCCTAAGGATGGCAGCCCCATCGTTGATGATCTTCAGCGCCGCGTCCTCTTCCAGGCGCCCTTCCTTTACCAAGTGGCTCTTCAAGACATCAAGCCTCGGCTTCCCATCCTCGAACACCTCCTTCAGAGTGAGCCGCTGCGTGGGAGGAAACGGGACAGCTGGAAAGGGAAGGGAAGAAGTTAGCAACATGGCTCTTTTCGGGGTGGGGGGGAAAGAATTACAGCCTTTTCAGCAGG
>NW_010399586.1:17424-18151 GCF_000710305.1 Buceros rhinoceros silvestris
TACATGCTCAGAAACATACTTTCACCGAAATTATGCTCTCAAAGAGCGAAAGAAAAGCTCTGCCGCCAGAGCAACAGAATACACCCCTCGGCACGGTTAAAAATCCAGACCAAATGCCAGAAAACACAGCCACCAAAGGTGTCTCCTGATTCGCAGGGGACTGTTGTCACCGTAAAGCTGTGCTCAAACAGGACCACACGTACATAACGGCAAAAGTGGGAGAAAACCACAGCGGTTCCCAGGAACCGGCAGTCAAGGGAGGAGGACCAAGATGTGCAATTTTTGCTGGTAAGGAAACCGCACGGAGCTGCAAAGCAGAAGCTGCCTTTGCCCCTCTCGGCACGAGCTGCTTCAAAAAGCTTAACCCCAGGGTCAGTAATCAGGGAATCCTGAGAGAATCCAACATTTCAGGCCTTGTCTATTCGCAATGCGTTCCTGAATCCCCCAACAGCTGGGTCACCCCAACCCCCTGCAACGCTCCAGGCTGGGGAAGAGCAGCAGGAAATGGCCTGGGGAAAAGGTCCTGAGGGGTTGGTGACAGTGGCTGGAGAGAAGCCAGCAGTGTGCCCAGGGGGCCAAGAAGGCCAACAGCATTGGGGCTTGTACCACCACTGGTGTGGCCAGCAGGAGCAGATCATCCCCCTGTACTGGAGGCACTGGGGAGGCTGCCCCTCGAATCCTCAGTTCAGTTTTGGCCCCTCACTCCCCGAAGGACATTGCGGGGCTG
>NW_010399586.1:18649-21447 GCF_000710305.1 Buceros rhinoceros silvestris
AAGGCCTCCAGTTGCCCCAGGGGAGGTTGAGGTTGTCCCTGACGGGCCATTTCTGTCCCGTTGGGGTTGCCCCGGCCTGGCCCAGGCTGCCCAGGGCAGTGGTGGAGTCCCCTCCCTGGAGGGGTTTCCCAGCCGTGTGGAGGTGCTGCTGAGGGACAGGGGTCAGTGGGGACCTGGTGGTGCTGGGGGACGGGGCAGACTCGATGGAGATGAAAGGGCTTTTCCACCCAAAATGATTCTGGTGCTCTGAGTCAGTGGAAACTCCACCACAGCCCGTGTGTAACGAAACCTACTGGTGAGATAATGCACCATCGTTCCCCCATCTCCTGCTCCTGATGCCATCGTGTCACGTGGTGACAAACAGATCCGCACTTAACCGTAACCCAGCGAGAGGAGAAAAATACCTGACCTGGAAGTGAAGCCAATGGCTGTCCTCAGCCACCACCCACTAAAGCCATCCCACAGCACATCAATTTTAACACAGCGCTGGTCAAATGACACAGCGACTAACAGCAATGGGACTGATCGCTTTTAAATGCAAATCAAGCAGCTACTGCGCTCGCAAACCCAGCGAGAAAAAGCAGCACAAGGGATTCTCGGCAGCCGAACGTCAACTTTCAAATAACCGAAATGTAGGGCAGAGGAGTGAGAGCGGGTGGGATGAAAGGGCAGCACGGGGCCCTCTTTCATTGGCTGCTTTGCCAGTTTGGCTCTGCTGGGCACTCGCAAAGTGCCTGGAACAGCGCAGGGCCCATGCGGCGCTTCCCCGCAGAGCTGCCAATTAACGAGGGTTAAGGCAGACCCTCACATCGGACAGTGGTCTTGCCCTGCATACATCACTCATCTCCACGGCCAGAAGGGAAAAATGAACATGACACCTCTGGTTAGTCATGAAAAACGTGACATTCTACAGGATTTCGTGGATTTTTTCCCCCATGCTCTCTGCAGAAGGGCAGCAGTGTTGGCTTGGCAGGAGGAGGTGGAGGAAGCTGAAGGGCCAAAGAGGTTCAGCTGGAACGAGGGAGGGCAAGAGGAGCTGGGGGGGTAACATGGGCACGAGATGTGGGGTGAGGGAGGCTTTTTCCCTGCAATTAAGAGGCTGGAAAACGATTTGTAAGCGCTTCCATAGCCTGGGCGGCTGTCCCAGCATCTGCCATCGGACTCCAAAGGAAGGGGAGAGTGCATGAAGGTCAAATGATGAGAGAGGAGAACAGAGAAACAGGAACCAGTCAGCACCGTATTCCCCTTCAAACACGGCCACTGACCCTGGAGCCACCCAGCATAGCAAGAAGCCCACAGAAGCCGGGACAGAAGCTTAATGGAGATGGCGTGTGACCCCGAGGGCAGCACCGCCCGGCCCCGTTCAGCAGAGACCCGTGAGAAGTGCCTGGCATGGGCTGCTTTGCCTTTTCTTGGTAGCCCTAGCAGAGTTATGCAAGATAAAATATGAGGCTACGCCAAGCAGCCAAGAACTTTTATGTAAGTTCCCTCGCTGGCTTTGTATGGCTCCACTCCCACAAGGAGCTGGGCACGAGAAGGAACCAGCTTCTCCTCTCCAGGCCCGTCTGCCAGCTGAGCGCAGCCAGGAGGGAGCACAGGGAGAAAATCCTGCTTCAGAGATGCCTGGAACCATCCTGGGGACACATATCTTGCGTAAAGGCTTTAGTCGCCTCGGTGTGAGCCGCTGATGCACAAATATCTGATTTTTAAAATAATTTTATCCTTATTAATACTCAGTTCTGTTGGAGCAGGAAGGAAAGCACCCCCAGAGCACCAAGAAGGGTGGCAGAGCCAAGCCAGCTTCCTGCTGCTACCTACAAAATGGAGCAATAACTCCTAAATTCACCAAAAACAACCGTGGCCAGTTACAAAGTGCCCAAGCTAAGCTCATCCTCCTCCTGTGCGCTGCCCGTGACAACGCTGCACAACGAACTGCAAACAAAAGGATGTAAAGGCAAGCAAACTTTTGAGGTGTAAAAGGAGCAAGTGCAAGTGGCAGCTACAGCAAAACTCCGCTTGTTCCCGGCATGGTTGGGTCTGCGGGGACATGGAGGTGGCATCACACACCAGGGCTTCGAGTCCAAAAAAATCACCCAGGATTAAACATCCTTGATGTCAGACTCGAGGGAGATTTGTCTGCAGCTCCTGCCTCCCATCTGCGAGTGAATTTGAAGGGCACTGAATGCAGCAGTCCCCTTCCCTGCTTGCTCCTCATCGAACGGATGATGTTGCAGATAGATGGTTGAACAGATGGTTACAGATGAGCTTTGGGGAGAAAAAAGGACATTTTGGGCATTCCGAGGCAGCCAGTACAGCTGAGAGAGAACTAAGCCCCAGTAAAGGCCGCCTTTTCTCATGAGGAGGTATGGTGCTAACAGCTCCCCGTCCCCACGCTGCTCCACCCGTGCTGAGCGGCACCCAAGACCTGAGACTGATGCTCAGCCCAGGGTTTGACCACCGGGGATGACCACCGTCCACCTGCCTGGCCACCAACCTGGCCAGACCCGGCTCTCAAAGGTGGAAACGCTCACAGGGAACAGTCCGCACGGAGCCATCCATCCCCGCTGGCAAAGCTGGGGACAAGCCGCCTCCTGCCCAGAGTGCCAGCAGCAGGTCAGGGTGCGGGGGGATTTTTTTCTCCCCGGTTTCCAAATAGCCCAGTGTTATTTTTATCAGACGTTTCTATTCCCATTCCCACCTCACCTACATTTGGCTGTTCAATGCTGAGAGGCTCAAAGGGAGCCAAACAAGAGGCAACGGCCTGGCGAGGTTCTGTGGCAGGCGTGGGGCCCCCCTGC
>NW_010399586.1:21545-24123 GCF_000710305.1 Buceros rhinoceros silvestris
CTCACGAGAAGCTCTGGGGCTGGGGCCTCGCACAGTTCCCGCGGTCGCTAGCGGGGAACAGCACCTCGAGGCCATCGCTGTGGCCAACCTGCTTCGGTGCTGCTCCGTCTCTGAAAGCAAGGGCGGGCTGAACCTCCACAGCCAGAGCCTGTCAAATCCAAACTGGCTGTTAGTCCTAATGTTTATTAGCAAGTAACCAATTTTCCACGGAATCGTCTGTATTTTCTTGGAATTACGAACCATACAAATTCCTGGTCATAAAACGTTTTTGCTTTAAGAATCTTCACGCTGGTTTGGGGATTCTCCAAACTTCTGCATGTCCAAGGGCAGCGATTTCCCTTCCTCGCCTTGAGGAAGAAACCCCAGATTTCAGAAGCTCCTCCGACTCAGAAAGAGAGGAAAAAAAACCCAGGAGTTTTGTTTCTCACCCCTGGAATTGCTGCAGGAGGCCCCGGCCCTGTGCAGGGCTCCTGTGCTGAGTGTCAACCAAACCACAGGGTCAGCTGGGTTGGAAAAGAACTTCTGTAGAATCATTCAGGTTGAAGAAGACCTTTAAGATCATTGAGTCCAGCGGCACAGGCCCCGTCCCTGTTACCAGCGAGCATCCGGCACACGCGACTCCGGGTATCTTTCACACCCATTTTAGAAGTCTAAATTCCTCCTTCAGATCCAGAGGAGCATTAAAGGCAGCTCTCGATGCCCCAGTTTTACCCGGAACTAGTCAAGGCTCTGCTGCTGGAGCTGACGGTGGCCTCCCAGCGCGCAATTAGTTCAGAGAGCTCGCTCTGATCCTTCCCGTGGGCCAGATTCCTTTTTGTAGGACAACCAGAATATCTCCTCACAATAACCCTAAAAATACCCATATTGTGCGTCGAATTCTATCAAGCCAAATGATTTTTTCGCAGGGGGAGGGACACAGTCACCGCGACACCAGAGCAAAATGAAGACAGACTCATCCATGAACCGTTCCTGTCGGATCTGCTTTCCCCTTCTCACCTGCCCTTCAGCCACTTGAGCAAGAACAGCCGAATTCTGAGGCCATGTCGTTTCGGTCACGAGACCCTGGCGCACAGGAGGGCTGCGCAGAAGCCAGGCACTTTAATTCCTAAAAAGCCACGGGACAGTCCTGTGCATTAAAACGCAAACACAAACAGAGCCTGTGCCGAGCGGGCACAACCCCGGCCACGCCTCAACCTCTCACGGACCAGTGAAAATAGGAAGCGTGAAGCCAAGAGCCTGGAAAACCATAAAAGCTCCCGAAATCCAACTCCATCTGCGCATTTAGGGAGCCACACAGCTTCTGATGGTCCCGAACTGCGCTCATGGACTCCTAAAAACTTTAATCGGGACAGAAGGTTAATTATCCTTCAGCTGTTCTGCTGGCAGAATGGACAGTAAAGAGCGTTATCGGGCGAGGAAAAAAAAACCAAAACCAAGGTGCCTTTGCCAAAGTAAACAGCAGCTACTCAAGGAGGGTTCACCAGAGCTGCGTGCCACGGTTTGCCACAGCAGGTGAGCCCAGAGGCGGCTGCGACGGCCCCTTGCCGTGGAGCTGGCCCGCTGCTCCCTCTCCGTGCTCCTCAAGGAGCTGGGCGAGATTAAACCAGGAGTATTTAATTAGAGCAGAGGCGACACAGGTCTGTCCCCACACCTCAGCCACCCGGCTCTCACCAGGAGAGCAAAGCTGTCCCCGCGCCCACCAGCTCTTCTTGCCCCTCCACCAAAAACAAAGCCAAACCTCAGCTGCAGCCAAGCCCCAGGTCCATGCCGCGGCTCGAAAGCACTCTGCGGCACAGAGACCATCTCTAAAACACACTGGGTGGGCACTGAATTTCCTCAGCCCGCTCAGGAGTGACGCAGACGGTAAAACCATGCTTGCTCGCCAGGCCCGGTGAGTTCCCAGCGTCCGCGTTGCCCTGCGTGGGTTTGTCTCTTCCTGACCAGTGCTGGCACGGATTTGCCTGGGATTGTCATTGAGACAATCTGTCCGGAGCCAAGTCCTCTGCTGGGACACGGGCTCTGCACAGCACTGACTGCCAACACACCGGCAAGGAGAGGACGTAAGCCCTCAGTACTGGGAAAAAAAAAAAATGTCTTTTCAGTTCAGAGTCTACAGGCTGTCCAGCAGCTCCACAGAGTTCCCAGCAGTTTCAAATCACAGAATCACAGGCTGGTTTGGGTTGAAGGGACCCTCAAAGCTCATCCGGTCAAACGTCCCTGCAGGGAGCAGAGACATCTGCACCCAGTGCAGGGTGCTCAGAGCCCCAAGGGCCAACCTCTCCTGGGATGGTGCCAGGGACAGGGCTTCTCCCACCTCTCTGGGCAACCTAGGCCAGGGGCTCACCAACCTCAGCATCAAAAATTTCTTCCTTGCATCAAGTCTGAATCTCCCTCTTTTAGTTTAACCCAACACCCCTTGCCCTGTCACAACAGCCCCTGCTAAAAAGTCCATCCTCATCTTTCCTACAGCCCCTTGAAGCACTGACAGGCTGCACTAAGGTCTCCCCGCAGCCTTCTCTGCTCCAGGCTGAACCCCCCCAGCTCTCTCCCCTCTCCTCCCAGCAGAGGGTTCCACCCT
>NW_010399586.1:24268-24799 GCF_000710305.1 Buceros rhinoceros silvestris
CACCAGAGGGGCAGTATCCCCTCCCTCAAGCTGCTGCCCACGCTGCTGGGGATGAGCCCAGCACACAGGGGGCTGCTGGGCTGCAAGTGCCCATTGCTGGCTCCTGTCCAGCTTTTCACTCACCAGCACCCCCAAGCCCTCTCTGCAGGGCTGCTCCCCATCCCTTCATCCCCCAGCCCGTGTTGTACCGTGAATCGCCCCAACCCAGGTGCAGGACCTTGCCCTTGGTGGCCTTCTGATGCTCAGCTCGGTGTCACTGCAAACTCGTTGAGGGGGCACTCAATCCTGCTGTCCGTGTCACTGATGAAGATATTAAACAGCACTGGAGATACAGACGTACACACACGCACATCTGCCTGCACTGACCCACAGCCAACCCAGCGCCTTCCTCTCAACGTCCCCATTGCTGGGACGGTCTCTCTGCGACTCCAGGGGGTCACTGCTAAGCTCGAGCGAAAAAGAAAACAGGAAAAGAAAAAGGCCGAGGCCTTGAGCAAACAGCTGCAGCCACTTCAAAAAAAAAAAAAAAAA
>NW_010399586.1:24857-28155 GCF_000710305.1 Buceros rhinoceros silvestris
AGCAAACGGCTCCAGCAACTTAAAAAAAAAAAAAAAAAACAGCGACGGAAGGAGGCGGGAGGGGATTCCTCGATGTCAGCGGGCAGGGAGCTGCGCCACCTGTTTCACGAGGTTAAGTGAGCTGCCAGGGCATCCACTAATAGATCGCTGATGGAGGAACAGCGGGGTCTTTGTGTCAAAGGCAAACCCCCACCTGCCGGCGAGCAGAATGTAGAGCCCGGTGCCGGACAAGCACAGGGTGCCGGCTCCTGCCTTAAACCCGCTACTGTGCGGCAAGTGCTTTCCAGATCATGCTCAGGACGGCGCTATCGGTAGGAATCGGCTGTTCCACATAGGAAACCTTAATAAAATAAGGCCCCAAGGATGCGGAGCCCGGCCTGCAGGCCCCTGGGGAAGAGACTGTTCGACTGCCTCCAGCACAAGGCGGTTATGCCATCGCCAATCGAGAATCTGAGCACTCGCCGTCACCACCGCAGCCAAAACCAGACCATATGGGTCTTGGTTTCTCTTCCCATCTCACGCCTTAATGCTTCAGCCTGAGCTGCGTTCAGAATCGGGCTGGTTAAAGCATTTCTTGAGATGTTTGACTCCATTTTTTGGCATTTCTACCCACGTCACCCATGACCACACAGAAGTGCAGACGGCCTGAAGGAAGCTTCAAACTAATTAACATCTTCCCAGTGGCCACGCTGGAGATGAGCCAGAGCAGCTCCTTGCAAACTAGAGCAAGTAGCCCAATAAATGGGCTACGCAAGTTCGAGCAACGCTTTGGGAGCAGCTTCCCGTGCCAGAGATGGAGCTCGACGACAGCTATGGCTGAAGCGGCAAAACCAGCCTCCTGTGCCTCTGCTCAGGGTCTTCCTCCAGCAGTCCTGTGATACAGACCCCAGGCATCACCTCTGGGATGATATTCTGCCTGCTGTTGGAGAAGCCATTTTACAGCTACAGCAACTGACAGAAGGGAAGATTTTCTCAAGCAGGCTAGAGAAGGCTCTTGCTGGGATTGCTGCTGACACCACTTCTCTCTGTTCTCCTGAAATCCTCTTGTCTTTCCCAGAGGAGATCCTTGCACCCTCTCACCAAATCAGGCTCGGAGCAGGAAAGTGCTTTGAGCTCACATCTTGCAGCCCTCACCACCGCAAAGGCAGTCATGAAGCTGGGAGATGGATGGGGACTTGTGAAGGGAAGAACCCCACAAGCCCTCTCGCAGCAGCGCCCCAGAGCTGCTCTCCTCCACACTACACCCACCTCCCTGCCCTGATGGGTTCTCCCCGTACACTTGACCTGGCTCTCCAGCGTCCAGACCAGCCAGGCACAGCGAAAGCCAAGTCCTGCATTAGAGGATAACGCTGATGCCTTTATGCAGCCCGCTCCCTCGCTCCCGCTGCTTAATGATGTCTAATTCCATTAACGTCCCAGCACACACCCGCTGTCCCAACACACTGGCATGGACCAGGGAACACCTGGAACACCAGCCTGGCCGGGAAGGATCCCGGGTAAATATAGGTCTCTGAGGAGTATCTTTAGATTAGCAGGTGGCTCTGCCCGCACCGAGACCCCAGGATTTACCTAAATAGCTCCCTTTCTCACCAGCGATCGCGGCTATTTTAAGCACCCCAGCACCCTGCCCTACTTCCTCAGGAACAGCCTTCGCCCGCCCGTGTAACCCAGCGAGCACCAAAGACGTTAACCGCGAGAGAAAACGCGTTCCCCTCACCTCTGCCTGCTTTTGGGGACCGTGAAAAGCACGATTTGGGCACTACCCGGCTCTTCAGGGCTCGTTTCTTCTAATTGCGGCAGAATGAGCCCTCCAAGGTGCCAGCGCAGCCTTGAGCGGGGGGAACTGGGATTTTCACAGATAACACGAAGACAGAAAACCCGCATCAAACCCAGGGGGCTCTGGAGAGACATGACCTCCCCACTGCTCCGGCCCGCCTCCAGCACCGAGCTGAAGCATCTGGTGTTATTCTCGGAGGAAATAAAAAGCAAGGCCAAGTTGCTTCCCACTGACGCTCTATCGCAGGTTTTTGAACAGGTTTGAGCTCCCCAGGTGCTGGGATGGAGGGTTGGCCACCGTTCGCGTTCGTTAGCTCGGCAGCAGAGCACCTCTGTTACAGAAAGACCTGGTGCTGGGGAGACTCATCACCAAAAATGTACCGCCAGCTCCCTTTGGGGCAGATGAGGGCTACACAGAGTAAACTAGAGCTCAACAGCTTCCAGCCCCCAAGGCATTTGCCGAGGTGCAGTTTTGGGACGAAGTGCCACATGATCTGGCCAAATCAGCACCAATTCTGCCGCATCCTGGCAGAAACCTGCCCCTTTTTCCCAGCACATCCTATTTACAAATCACAAAGCAAAATAAAAAAAAGCCCAACCCCCCAAAGTTGTAGGTTCCCAAGAAACTTGAAGCAATCCTGCGGGGCTCATGCTCTAAGAGACCTTCTTGAGCTCTGTCCAGCGGAGTTGTTGGACTATGACACCAGTTGCTTTTTCGAGCTCCCCCCACCACGTCTTGACCCGGATGGCATTCGCACTTTTCCTCCGGCGTGCCCGAGCTCTGAGAACACACACTTTGGCCTCTACCGCCTTTTTTAGCCATTTTCACAGCTCTTTCCCCTACCCCGAGTGTTCCTTCAGAGCTCCAAAATGGCAACGCTACACAAGATAAACAACTGCAGCAATTCAGAAGACAAACGTGAAATGAAGCACCATCACGGTGCTACAGATTTCTTCTCTTTGACAACCACAGCTCCCCTCGTATTTATTTCCCTGAGCTTCTCACACGATTACGAACCTCCTTTTGCAGCGGTGTGAGCTCAAAAAATCCTCCACAGCTCCCAACTGGAGAACCCTCGATGCTCAGCCAGGCAACTGCCTGCAAGAGGAGCCGTTTGCACTCAAAGGCAGGACGAAAGGCACACATTTTTCACACACAACATGCCTCCAGCCAGCGCCACAAACCAGCACCCTCTGACCCCTTGGCAGTAGCACGGGGGAAGCTCTCAAAGCCTCCAAAGACGGAGCCTATTGATCTGACGCCGGTTTTTGGCTCTCCTTAGGCTGTGGAAGGCACTGGGGACCTTGCTGAATAAACCAGATTATCTACACCATATCTGGGAGGTTCGAATAGGAATCAGAGAGCTGATGTGTGAGAGAGGGTCATGCCAGGGGTCTTATCGCCCCCGCCATGCTTTAAGTGTCTCCCAGCCAGGAAAAAACAAACGAGAGGTGCCTGAAGAAGCCAAAGTGCTTATGAAAGGACAGCAAAGCGCAGGCTTGGACTGGTGCACAGGACACC
>NW_010399586.1:28247-29872 GCF_000710305.1 Buceros rhinoceros silvestris
AGGACACCTTCAGCTCCGTGGCCTCAGCACCAGTCCCAGCTTTACCAGCACCGCACAGTTCCTCCGTATCGACCCACCAGCTCAGCCTGCAAACATCCCGCAGAGCGGAAACCTTCAGGACTTCATAAAACACACCATCATGGAACGGGACGTGAACTGGGCACGTCACTGACCATCCACAAGGGAGCAGGGTCGCTCCTGGGCAACAAGAAGCTCTGTGGAGGGGGGAAGCACCCACCACCCCAGGTCCTGAGCTCCAGCGCCTACCCGGTGTGGGTGAGGGGCACTGCGACAGCCCGAAGCGTCATCCCAGCCCCCTGCGCAACGCAAGTTCCACGGGCTGTGGATTCACCGGGTAACTCAAGCCCATCTTCGGGCTAACACAGAGAACTGGACCGAGCTTGTCACTCGGATCTCCAGCATCACCCCCCACAGCTCTCACCAGAGCACCACAACAGAACGTTAACGGTGTCAGTTAACATCAGCCATCAGGTTGCTGCCACAGCTGGGCTAGTAAAAAGCAATTCTTGACGTAAAGCTTTTCATGAGGAAGATGAAATTACCCAAGAGCAAGTTGAAGCACAAAACTGAGGCCAGTGGAAACGCCGTATTTCTCCTGCCTAAACGTAATTACAGCTAACGCTTCCGCAGGGCTCTAGAGATGTAAATATATAGGTTAAACATAGTTAAAATTCTACATCCTACTTAATTGTAGGCAGCTCCAATTGAACCAAATTAGCTTTTATCCTCAGGTTTAAATTATTAATAACCATGAGCAATGTCACCGCCTTTACACAATAATCACAGCCGTGGAAGGAGCTAGTTCTCCCCGGGTTTCCAGAGGCACTCGAAGCAGCGTCCTGAGAGTACTCGGGGGAAATCAAACGCTCTCCTTGACGGGTTCCCTCGGAGCACCGAGTGAGCAGGCTCCGGCCGACGCCGCGAGCCTCCTCCTGGCTACGGGACTAATGACCAAAATTAGGGGGGGCCCAGCTGGGTGGCCAAGGCCGCCAGCAGCATCGGTAACGCCAGCAGGATGGCCAGGAGGGTTTCCCGGGATCTGGAACCCCGGCGCAGCAGGGACAGCGTGTCAGTACGGCCGACTCAGCTGAATCATAATGGCTGCATTGCCGTTACCTTCCCCGAACAAGGCCAACCTCAGCACAGCAGCTGCCTGGGATTTAGCAGGAGATTTGGGGTTCACCCCGGCTGCTGGCAGACCTAGAAATCACCGAGCCATGCGTGCGGCTCCGGGGAAGACCCCGGGTCCCCCAAACCCACAAGCCTCCCAGCCTTATTTGGAGCAGCACAACAAAAACCACCCGCGCTCAGTGCCAAGCCCGAGGGGCCTCCAAGTCCAAGCTGCCACCTTAGTCCACTGTCCCTTCACTTGAGGCCACGGCTATTAACATCTAAACATGTGATCGGCCACATGACAGGCTAAAAACAAAAATAAATCGCCCG
This sequence comes from Buceros rhinoceros silvestris, assembly GCF_000710305.1. NCBI lineage: Eukaryota > Metazoa > Chordata > Aves > Bucerotiformes > Bucerotidae > Buceros > Buceros rhinoceros. The sequence goes on from NW_010399586.1 coordinate 29,712, forward strand.
GACCCATCCAGAGAAGGCAGAGAAGCCGCGTGCATTTCTCCAGTGCCTGAATATTCTAACTGCTGCTGGGAAACAGCTCCTTTCAGCAGCGCGACGGCCTGCACGGCTTCGAGCCACCCAGGCGAGCAGCTTTAATCGCTGGCCGGTTGTGTAACGTGGGA
>NW_010399586.1:30356-30572 GCF_000710305.1 Buceros rhinoceros silvestris
GGGGAGTGAGGCCGGCCTGGGCTGGCCCCACCATCCCTGCCCTGGGCACTGGGATCTCCCCGGTGTGGGGACATCCCCCCCAGCAAGGCTCCCCCTGCCTTTTCCCCCACCTGCCAGGCCTCCCGTATGTCCACAGCCCCACGGAGCTGGGGGTCCTCAGCCAATCGCTCCCCCCCTTCCCACGCAGTGCACCCCCCATCCTTACACTGCACCACT
>NW_010399587.1:0-2111 GCF_000710305.1 Buceros rhinoceros silvestris
CCCCGCCTCCGGCAGCGCTGCCGGGGCCAGCGAGAAGGGAGAGAGGAACAAGGCGGGACGAGGCCAGGGGGAGAGGGGACAACGGGGAAAAAAAAAAGGCTCAAGGAGGGGAACGGAAAAAAAAAAAAACAAGCAAAAGGGGTCAACGGTGAGTGAGGAAAGGAATGAAGGAGGTGGAGCGAAGGAAGACAGGAGCAAGGAGAGGCAGGGGAGGAAGGAAGGAAAGGGACAAGGGGGGAAGGGAAAAAAGGTGAGAGGGGGTGAGGAAAGTACAGAAAGGCACAAAGGGGGATAGGAGAAAGTAAAAGAGACAAGGGGGGGAGAAAAAGGGAGAAAGGGGAGATGGGGAAAGAAGGCAAAAGGGGAGGGAGGGGTGCGAGAGAAGGGGACAGAAAAGGAAAAAGCAGCAAGGAGGGTCGGGAAAAAAGGCAGAAGGGGACAACGAAAATAAAAGGCAAAAGGGGTGACAAAAAAAAGGAAAAGAGGGTAATGGTGGGTGTGGAAAAGAGGCAGGTGATGGAGAAAAGGAAAAGCGGGACAAGGAGGAACAGAGAAAAATGGGGAGAGGGGATAAGAAAAATACAGAACGGGACAAGCAGGACAATAAGGGGACAAGGGAGGGGAAAGGACAAAGGGGGAGTGAGGGGTGTGAGGGTAGGGGACAGAGAAAAGAAAAAAGGCAGAAGGGGTGAAAGAAAAAAAAGGCAGAAGGGGGCAATGGTGGGTGAGGAAAAGAAAGAAAGGGATGGAGAATAGGAGGAAGGAAAGAAAGAAAGGGTCAAGGGGGTACAGAGTATGAGAACTAAATAGGATTTACATACCCCGTGGAGACCTCAGTCCAGTGGGAAAGTAGAGAGGACGAGTTTTATTCTAAAACCACAGCTAAGTAAAATATGTCAAGAAACTTCATTAAGCTGGCCAAAAGTGTCACCTTGGGCCCTTCTTAGGATAAGGTTAAAACCCAGGGCAGAATTACGAATGAAAATTACCTGTGAGATCTGATCTGGGAAACCACATCAGGCCATGGCGGTTCCAGGGGAGGAACCGGTGAAGGGGCCGGTTGAGTTGTGTCAGTGTCTCATTGCTTTGGCAAAGGTTTGACAGGAAATATGAAGCGCTGTGGTTTCTGCGACCGCTTTAGGTCTGGATCACAAGGTTCATGCGTTTAATCTGGTTATACGTTAAAACTTGGAATCAGGAACCTCTCCAGCCAAAATGGTCGGAACCCGACCAAGTCCTGGTAACAACATCCACTTCTCCAAAGGGCCTGGGCTGCGGGTTGGGGTCACTGCACCAGGTAAAGGTGGAACCACCCCCAGATCAATGGCCTGTTACTGCTGACGAACCTTTGGAGATAAAGACCAGTGGGGCTCAGCCAGCGCCAGGAGGGAGAACACGACTGCTCCACACACCCACTCAGAGGTTTTAATGCTAACCAGGATTATTTGTTCTGATCAGTTGCAAGTGTCTTGTGCAGAAAAACAAAGAGAATTTAACCTATATTTGGTTCCACGTTTTGTGAAAATGCATCACCTGACCTCTGCTCCGAGCAGCTGGTCACCTTGCGCCATGGGGAATAATTCCTGTGAATTCGACCCTTCTAGAGGGATGTGCTCATGTTTCTAAAGCTTTCACTGCAGCTCAGGGGTCTGACTGGTTGGAGGAAGTAACAACTGCAGACAGAGAGGAGGTGACCTACTGCAAGATGTGACACCTTGGCGGCCGGGGGACAGTAGAATTGTTTTTGGAAAAGGGAAGCAGAACCGATGGACAGGCAATAGAGTTATTGACTCTATGTGTCACTCGAACTTGTACTAAAGGTGTATCCTTGACCCCGGAATGTGTCGCTCTAAGAGAAATATTTGGGAAAAGTAGCCTGGTACATGAGCTGGGGAACTAGTCTTATGGTCCGTATCAGCAGAACTGACTGGAGAAGTAACCAGCTTCTAACTAAAAGTCAAGGAATTTTTCTGAATTGTACCCTCACTGTAGGTGGGTGTAAAAATCTTTCATCCCCAGAATATTGCAAGGAAGCTGTGCCACCTGCAGGGTACGCTGCACAGGCAACTTTGGGCAGATACTGGAGCACACGGTTAAAACTAAGATCAATT
>NW_010399588.1:0-5822 GCF_000710305.1 Buceros rhinoceros silvestris
CAAGAGGCCCGTATCTTCCACTCCCCTCCACACGTAAGGAAGTGTTGTCACTGCGTGGGGAAGCGCTCAGAGGTCAGGAGAGCGCATATAAAGATCTCACTAATCCAGGTGGATAAGCGTAAGGAAGTGTTGTCACTGCGTGGGGAAGTGCTCAGAGGTCAGGAGAGCACATATAAAGATCTCACTAATCCAGGTGGATAAAGGCATTCGGCTCATGCTGAGTGCATGCATTTTCTCACACGAACGGGCAGCAGCCCTGAACTCCTGAAAGCAGGCACTGTCCAGGTAAGGCTTTTCATCTAGTAGCTCAGGACTATTGGATCTCTATCTATCTCCTTAATTCCCTCTCACTATCAAGTGCGAGTTAGTAGTCGCTGCCTGCTCTATTCTGCCATTCTCGAAAGGCCATGGTGTAAGGAGGACAGTGTAACGTCTAGACAACGTGTCTTGCTGTTCATTGGTATATTCATTAACCCTAGTGAAAAATGGTTCACAGCACTGTCCCTGCTTTTTGGGGGGAGAACTAAGGCCACATCTACGCAAACAGACCTGCATGAGCGCTAGGCAGGGAACATGAGCGCAAGCATCAGACCGCCAAATGGAACCGTACATTTCTTCACAGCCAGCCAGGTCACAGCGCAGCTGGGGTTTTACAGCCTGCTTGCACATGTTCACACATGAACAACAGCGCAGGAACCAACCTGAACTGAGTCAGCCAAAGCAGAGAGAGAATCAAGAATCCAGGGAAGGGCCTGTGCCTTACGGAAGGAGAGGTCAGTCTGACAGACTCCCAGGGAGAGCAGTTTGGCTTGTGCCCATGCCTGGTGACATTTTGTTCCCGGGATCACTGGTGAGAACTCGCAGAGTGGGATGCTGGCCAGATGACTCCTGAGCTGTCAGCGGACTCCTCCCAACCACTCCCTTTGGAAGGGTCCCTTGGAACAACTCACAGCCCACCGCCTTCACCACGCAGCGGGGAGACAGCCAAAGCATGAGCAGCGCTTCCAGCAATGCTGGCCCGCGACGCACGCAGGGCAACTCCTGGCGTGCAATAAGGTACACATGGGAAAAGGAGAAGGTTATTTTCTGTAGTCCTCAAAGTGAAAAAAGTGAAGGGACCTACAGAAAAGCAGCTGTGTGGAGTAAATGGCATGGGCATTTCTTCCTGCTAGCTCCTGGGAGGTCTGCGTGAAAATAAGCACCTTAGTGGAGATCGATTGTTGGCTTTCGGAGTCTGGGTCGCCAGGTACAGCACAGGTTTTTTAGGCTCAAATGCCACTAACTGAGCAAGACAGTTAATTAAAAATGCCAAGAGGAAAAGGTTTTTAAATTAAAGATCTGCTTTGAAAAGACCACTTTTGTGAATGAAACTCTTTCTATAACTGAATGTTTACCTTTCGTCTTTGCCCGTTTGAATTATCTGTTCAAAACCGATCTCCAAACTCACTTGGTAAAACAATCGAAGTTCTGTAGTGAGCTTCGCTCTGGCTCCCTGAAAATTACTGATCGGCTTTTGTGAGCAAAGGCTCTCCACTAAAGGTTGCTCCTGCAGAAGACTACCTCCTGATGTCCACAGGAGGTGAGTGCGGCAGGTAGGTAGCAAGCTGCGGCAGCCCTCACAGCGCCAGCCTCGCCCGTTTACTAAGAAGGATTCTGTTCACATCGCGTCACAGTGGGATGAAAAGATTTTAACAGAGTGCACGTCAGATTTTAGCACATGCACTAATACATGCAGTAAATCCACACCGTTGGTTCCTGTGCGTGCACTTACTTGGATGAACAAACCCCAGCGGGAAAGTCTCTGGCTGTAAAATTACAGGCCATTGCTAACCGGTGAGAACTGAAACAACCTGAGCCCTGGTCGCGGCTGTCGTTTCCATTACGAACAGCACACGGTTTCCTTGGGGTCACTTCATCTGTGGTCAGAGCGAGGAGGCCACAGGGCAGGAGACATCTCACGCCTGTGCTGTGATCTCTAGCTAGGCTAGCAATCGACTTCTGGAGGGTTCAACATCTGGCCAAAGGCAGCAGCAGACATCAGGGCGCAAGGCAACATGAATAGTGATTTCTTAAGGCTGTGCAAATGTAGGAACAATACCCCAAAATTTTCTCAACTTGCTCACTAATACAGGTACATTGTCCACGTCATCATTACATTTATGTTACGTCTCTTTGCATTTCCTTTTTCATTGAAGTCACTAAGAAATTATTCAAAATACGTAAGTTTATGTATCTTGTATCTGGTTCCTCATAAGAATGTTAAATAATTCAAAATGTTCTGATTTCTCATTATTATTATCTTCTTGGTGGGCTTTCAATCCTTACGTTTTCCTTTGGCACAACTGTGGGAGGTTGCCAAAGGGATGAATTTTGACAGCTTTGGCTTTTTTAATTTATATTTATGAAAACTAGCTATGCCAAACAGAAATATTTTTTGTTTTGTAAATTATAAGGAATATCTAGGAACGCAAATGAGCTGTGGGTACTGTGCCACTGGAACAGGAAGAACACGATGTTCTTTCATTTAGAATAGAGCAGAAACTGCCTACCTGGCAATCGGAATTGGTGTGTAAACAAGCAGCACTTTCCTATGTGATTACAGAGGCCAGAAAATAAGCAAACTCCGAATCTATATACTTCCAAAACTAAGTTCATGTTGCAGGCACAATATAACATCTCACTGGAAAGTCATCTGATTTTGTGTTTCTCCTTTCTCGTCCAGAGAGCAAGGCGCTTTTGATATGCCTATTACCCTTATAAACCTACCGGTATATTTGAAGAATATCTTCTTTTTATGAGCATAACGCATCTAACTGCACAGATTCTAGAGATTTGATGACACACGTTTGATTGTACCATTTCCAGGAAGATTGTTCTAAAGCCTAAAGTCAGGTCAGAGAATGGCAGCGTGTCCGCAACAACAAAGTCATGCTCAAGGCAACCGTGACACCACAACAGCTCTGCCAGGCACAAGGAAACAAAACACAAGGACTGCAGAACAAGAAGCAATGAAGTAAATTAAGCCAATGTAGAATGAGGAGGAAAAGCCCCCAGTATGTAGCTGGTTCTACTAGCAAATAAGAACGCTGTGTTAAGGCGTTGTCGGATCTCAGCTGTACCATCTCTGACCTGTATGTGGATGTGGTGGTCGCCCTTCAGAAACTGGTGAGGGAAACTGCTATTCAGCATTCACGCACCAGGTTGTTCGGACCACAAGGCTCTAACTTGTACATGAGATTCCAGTCTTCTCTTACTTTCAATTCTGTAGTGTCCCTCTGGACAAAAGATGTATTTTCTCCTTAAAAACGCCTTAGAATCTCGACCATATCAGACTCTATTCTTAATCCTATTACTCTTTCTTTCACATTTAAAAGCTCTGGAAGGCCACCCGACACTTTGGTCAGAGTACAGACAGAGGTCTACATTTTCTTTTTCATCTACACTGATGCAAATAAGAAGCAGTGCTATTTAAGAGAGGCATAAATAAGAGGAGAAACAAACAGAACTTTCAAATAAAAATGAATGGCATACTTTATTAGGAAAAAGAGCCCCGAATCTCAGAATGCATAAGCAGGGACTGTGGCCAAAAGCATGAGATGAATAACAGTCAGCATTAATTTGTTCGGGAGAGATCATGCCAAGCCAATTCGATTTACTTGTAGAGCAAAGTAACAAGTCCTGTAGAAAGAGAAAAATCTGCAAAAGCTTTCAACATTTTGTGCAATGGTGTTCTTAGGAACAAATCAAAAGAGCATGAACCACAGAGCTGATACAGGGAGGCTGGAGAGGCTGTTAGAAAACGTTCCATGGAACTGTTACCAAAGGTTCCTTATCGGAGGGGCAGTTTGCTCCAAAGGAACCAACACTGCCTTTGGAGCTATTCTGGCCTTCCAGTGACGACTTGTAGGAGGGGAGAGAGCATATGTTTATGAAGATGACATCAAACTCGGGTGACTGATGTTGAGAGGACAGAATTCGAGCACGAGTGAAAGGACCTCTCCTCCTCTTCTCTGTGACTCAGGGGGACCAGTGCAAGAGACTTTCTTTATTTAGAAATTTTTAGTCTAAGAATATAGGATGGAGAACTGCAAAAGTTCTGGGATCGTAAAGAGAACACAAGTTATGCTTGAATTTAAAAACAGCACCATACTTCATGAGATAGATGATACATCAAAAATCTTTGGATTTAACCCTGATTAGACCTCCGCTAGACCACTCTGATCAGCTTGGATTCTACACTTCAGTAAAAATCTTGGAACAATTGGAAGAAGTTCAGAGGAAATCAGCAGAAATTGTAACAGGTCTGGAAGACATGGCCCCTGAGGAAAGAATAAATGCTGTGTTGGGATTATGCAAATGTTAGTGCATTCCTGTACTCCTAACACAAATAACGGCTGTAAAATGGAAGAAAGCGATTCTCTTTCTTCACATATATGTTGGATAAGACAAAGAAATAAAGGATTTAATTGAATCAAGGAAGATTTAGGAAAATCTTCATGTTATAAGGATATGCAATATATTTTTATATGAAATATAAAAAGCAAGATTGGTTCAGAAGGTTTTGGACTATCTCCACTGGAAAACTAAGAAAGAGCTAGACAGCTGTGTCAGAAATACATTCAGTACATCCTTGGGAGAGAAAAGGAACCGACTAAATGGTCTCTCAAAGTTGCTTCCAGCCTTATGATTCTCCGATTTCATGGTACATTCCTTTATACCACAGAGCTACATGTTTTAATTCTTGCTGTTCAGAGCAGTTCTCTCAGGAATTACATAATTTTCTTTTATTATTTACTCTCATTATAGTCCATTTACTTAATATTTGGTATAAATACTATAATACTGCATCTACCTACTTCAGGTTTTTGCTTTTATTTAGTCTTTTCCTGGTGTAAAATATCCTTTTCAATAAAGCATGGCAGCGAGAGGAGAACTGGAATGAGAATCCTACAAGAGGACGAATTCTCTGGTTTCACAGGCAATCAATTAAGTTATTTCCAAGAGAACTCCACTTCCCTCTCACCAGCACGGACCCTCGGCCTGTCCCTACGGCTGTGGTTCAGGAAACACTCTTGTAGTGCAGGCTCAAATAAATACTTCACCATTTCCTACTGACACTTCTACAGTTAAAGTGGTTCCGCTGCCAAATGGGTAAAGTCACAGAGTTCAGCCTCAATTTCACTATATCTATCAGCAACAGAAAGTGGAGTTTCAACATTGCGAGGTGTTTATGGAAACCAGAACTTTCTTCCTGAAACATAGTGGCTGCCAGCCTAGCAGGTGACACCACTTTTCTAAAAGCGAGGCACCACCCGCTGCTGATTCACCCGTAGCTCCTACCACTTCTTCCTAGCCCGTATACGAGTAATAACACAACATTTGTGGCTTCCAAACGTTCGTGGCATTTAGCTTGGCACCTCAGTTGGGAGCTGCTTCTCGGCCCCTCTTTTCACCACAAAAGCCTCAGGCCCAACCCAAAACCTGGTGATTGGCGCCACCTCTCAGAATTTAGATCGCCTAAGGACCAAAATTGTACATTCCAACATAATTTTTTTGACACGTCTTAAATACATTGAATCATTATTCTTTTAACGGCAGAGTACTGCAAGCTGAAAAAGAGGAAGTCCTCTAATCCTGATCTTTTATAGTTATAACATCTTCAGCTCAGGGAATGGCAAGTGCTTTACTAACATTTATGAATGAAGACTCATCAAGCTTCTGCATTTTCCCCATGCACAGATCACTGACAAAAGAAAAAAACCAAGAAGAGGTAAGCGATTTTTCAGAGTTACAGAATGAGCTTGTGGGAGCATTGTTTTAAC
>NW_010399588.1:6009-21393 GCF_000710305.1 Buceros rhinoceros silvestris
AGTCCTCACTAAACATCCCCGGGATTCTCAAAATATCTTTAGCACCTAAATCCCTTCCCATTTACCGCTTCTTATGCAGGGTCATTCCCTCTCACTGAAATACCACATACGCGTTTTTGTCTGGGTCACTTCATCACAGTCTTTTCCGCCTTTCTGAGAGTACGTTTTCAAGGAGAAACCCATACCAGTGCAGAGTATCTGCACTGCAGAATCTCTCTTTATAAGGACCTAGAAGTACTGTTTTTTCTAGTGTCTTTCTGAACAAGTCCTTTCCTTCCATATCTAATTTGCTTTCTTGCTTGTTTAAAAAAAAAAAAACAGATAAAATATCACTTTTATTACAATGCCAAGATTTGCAAAGGAAACTTGTAATTTTTTTTTTTTTCTGTCCTAAGATTGCTTAGAGGGAAGGAAGATCCTTTGGGCTTTCAAAAAACTAAAAGCATAGTCTCAGAGAAGAGATTCACCTGCAATCACCTACCTTTCGGTGTGTTTAGATAAAGTGTTTCAAAATACAATAAGGAATGGTTTAAGGGTTTAGGTAATTCAAGTCCCATTGGTGCAATCCCTGAATTTTAGGCAAGCTCAGAAGAGAGTTCAGAGCCCTTAGCTAAGCGCTTGTATTTCCTTCTGTTCAGTGCATGGAGGCAAGGGCTGCCAAAGGCTCCCGCCGTCTCAGCTGACAGGCCACCAAGGGTAGTAACTGAAGGGCTTCTACCCTGTAGAGAATGTAGATGCGTTATGGTACACTGACTTATCCTTCCATTTGAGTTTCACAGCCTTGAGAGCGCTTGCTGAGGAGAGTTGTGGCTTTTTCTCTCAAAACTGGTAAAGGATCTGGCCCCTTCTCTTAAAGGCAGGAAGAGAAGTGACTGGTTTTATCTTAATGTATATGCGTTAGTGTACGCTGACTTCTCCTTCCATTTGAGTTTCACAGCCTTGAGAGTGCTTGCTGAGGAGAGTTGTGGCTTCTTCTCCCAAAGCTGGTAAAGGATCTGGCCCCTTCTCTTAAAGGACTGACTTATCCTTCCATTTGAGTTTCACAGCCTTGAGAGCGCTTGCTGAGGAGAGTTGTGGCTTTTTCTCTCAAAACTGGTAAAGGATCTGGCCCCTTCTCTTAAAGGCAGGAAGAGAAGTGACTGGTTTTATCTTTAAACAGTTGTTGGAGCCTTTATTTGGATGCTGGAGAGATCACTTGAATTTGGGTAAACCCTTTATCACATCTCTCAGCTAGGTAAGAGCTCATCGCTAGGTTGCTGTTGAATTTCCAGTCTGAGACTACAGGTTAATGGTTCAGGAAAGATCTGGGTGTCAGTCCTTCTGACACATCCCTAATGTGAATCAGGCAACCGCATAAAAAATTTGGTGGCAGTTGAACGCAGCCTGCGTTGACTGGGTTGAACCGTTCCGACAAAACATGCAGATCACACGGAACTCAGGTAACTTGCTGTCAGGACAGAGCCATTTACAGACCTGGTTGGAAATGTAATGTCACTGTACAAAATACCAGTTAAAGATTTGAGTGCTTTTAGAACACTGTAGCAGAAAAAGCAGAAGTATTTTAGTGCATTTTAGAACTTGATGCTTTAAGTGGGAACTCGGGTGCACAGGGCCTTGTGTACATCTGCCCTAAAATCCTCTCCTTGCAGGAACAAGTCCTCTTGTGTTTCTACACAAAGATCCTCTCACTTCAGAAACTGCGTAATCTCAAAGCCAGATGAAATAAACATAGAAGGAGGGAGAAATGGGTGCTATTTTGGAACATGACCTCATAAAGAGAAGCAATGAAGATGTCTGTCTGTTCCCTCTATCAGGAGAGGTTCTGCGAGCCTGTCATTTCGCCATCCGCAGACAGAAAGACTGAGATCTCTGTGTAGGCTTAGATCTTGGGATTTTCACCAGCTAAAGCTGCGGTGCTCCCCGATGCATTTAAGAGTGAATGTCGGCTTTGGTATATTTTTAAAAATCAGTGAAGTGGTAAGTTCAAAGAAGCTTCCGACCACGCTCTGCTTTAGAACATTTAAGAAAACCTAATAGACCATTGAGTCATTATTCTGATATTTATAACATTAAAAATAATAACATCCTGAGGGATGAGAGCATATCGAGAGCATGTACAGTCATCCTCTAATCAGCAGAGCTTCAGCAGGGGAAGATGCTGTTAAAATAATCTTCCTGATTACAATCGAGGAAGGACATAGGTTGCAGGACATTGCATACTTCACCTTTTGGGAAACTGCTGATGAATTCCACATGACAAGCCCTTGGTAAAATGTGCGCAAAAGAAGCCACGATTAGATAAGGGTTCAAAAGAAAACCCCAATAATGCGCAAGCATCTAGTCAACGCTGAGATCTCAATTATCAGATTCACTTGGAACTATGAAAAAGAGAGCAAACAGCAGCAAGTGGAAAACCGGTGCAGGTTTATTCAGACAGCCTATGGTAAGAGAGTTTCTAGTGTGTCTGTGGCAATTGTTCCTCAGAGCAGTCAGTTCTGTCTTACCAGTCCTTCATACTCAAGTGCATATTTAATTACCTCCTAACTGAACAGCAAAATTCTTTGTAAATGTCTTTCTCGAATTCTCTGCCCTGTGTAACATAACTGATGCTGCTCTGGAGATAGAGCTCCATGGGGCTGCTAATGCTAACCTGTAACAGCGGGAGACTGCCTCCGTCAGATTTAGGAAATGCATATTATTTCAATATTCAACAGTTCCCATCTCTAAAGCTACTAAAGCTGTTCTGAGAGTCTCACAATAATCCTGCGGGCGCTCCTCTTAGTTATATCCAGTTGCCTAATTAGTAACTCCTTAGTAGCTGCATACTTGGTGTGCCTTTGCAGTTCAGATCTTGACCCTTTTCCTTAAAAGATGGGGCATGAAAGGACGTTTACAGAAATATTAGTACCACTACAGCTTTCCAGGCGTTGTGCGAGCCACTGAAGAAGCAACCCCAAGAATTCCTGCCACACAGGTCCGTTCTTTTGCTGTGTCTGCACAGATCTGCTCCTGCCAGTCTCACATACAAGGAGTCACGATGTTCCTGCCACACAGGTCCGTTCTTTTGCTGTGTCTGCACAGATCTGCTCCTGCCAGTCTCACATACAAGGAGTCACGATGTTAAATGCCCTGACTTAGAAAGAAGAGCGCAGCCAAGAGTTCTTGAAACCCCGCTGCTCCAAGCGGTTTACTTCATATCCCATTTCCAAAACAGTGAACGTAATTGGTATGTCACTGTGCTAATGCACAGTTCATACATAGTTATTCACTGTAGAGCCAAGGAATCAATTCTAATCTTTGTTGGTAACAAACGGAAAAAAGCATTCAGGCTGACTCTGTTTATACGTCAGCAAAGGCTGCACAAACAGCAGAGGTGCTGGTGATGCTCAAGTTTTCCTTCAAGAGGACTGGAGCTAGGATGGGTCACTGGCTTTGTCTTTGATCCACTTCCCCAGGGCAGCCAGGTATTTCTATGGTTTAAACATCTTTCTGCCGCATGCTGCAGAGGTTCAGTATAATGACATCACAGTTGAAGAAGGGAGGAGAATAGGAATCTTCATGTTTTTAAAAGCTAGTTTTTGCCTGCAGGTAGAGGAAGGGCTAACGTGACTGAGCTGAAGTACTCTGTTTTCTGTGCTGCTTGTTCAAGAGGAGATAGCTGCATCTCTGCTGACAGCTCGGTTTGAGAGCTATCCTCTGAACCACTATCACTGGCAAAAAACCAGTCCAGCCTCCAAGCAGACAGAAAAATACAGGAGCCCTCCAGTGGCCAGACCTGCTTTATATCGTGACACAGTTACTGTTCCCTTGGTTTACCTCCCCCGGACCAAACTTTAATGGAAAGATGCACTATTTTTATCCATTTTGATGCTGTTGATGGATGGAGTCCCTGGCAGGAGTCAAAAGGCTGCTGTTTCCTTGGGACTTCTCCTTGGCTTTGAAACTCTCTTGTGCTGCTTTCAAACAACCCAAATCTTTTTACTAACTGCACGCTGGAATGTATTGCTTTAGCTAGGTTTTTGGCAAATGAGACAAGTGAATTATTCTCTGACTGTTGCCATAAGAACTAAGTAAATGACACTGGCAGAAAGCCTGAGAACATTTAGCAGAATCCTAAGTTTGCAAACTAAGTATTGCATGAGGTTAACACATACCCTCGTAGGCACCAAACTACCCTCTGGTGACTCAGAATTTACTGTGTGCTCTCTTTTTCATGACATAAATTCAATTCTGCTGCCACTGAAATGCAAAGAAAACTTTTATTCCATAGGTTAAGGGAACCGGTCTTTAAAGAAGACTGAACAATTCACAGTGTGCAAAAAGGCCTCTGTGGTACTCAGAGGTCATCACTCCGCTGACATTTAATAACACACAACCATTACCTCGAGGAGGATTAAAGGTCTCTTCCGACATTCTTTTGCCCGTTGGATTGTGCTTTCCCCTGAGACACCCTTGGTTATTCTGCCAGGTTACTCGTGAAGCGAGTCCCTACCCTTTACAAGGCTATACTCGCAGAGGCAACACGCCCATAGCACGGAGGTAAAATGAACCACGCATCATCAGACCTTATCGAGACAGCATCGTTTTAGGCATGATGAAATGAACAGGGGACTGTCACTTATTTCGATAAATGTGAAATTGGGTCCCCTCTCTAGAGCTTCAAGGGGAAAATAAAAAGCTGTTGCAAGAGAAAACAAATCTCGTTCCTACCAACCAGCTCTTCATTTATTTTTGGCAATTACATGCCTAATAACGAGGGATATAATTGCTGCCCAGGGTTTTGGTATGACAGCGATCAAACTCTAAAGTTCGTGTGTTTCTGTTACAAAGACATGAAAATCAAAGGCAAGGTAACATATTTCAGACAACCTTCAACTGGTCATGACTTACATATTTTTTGTAGGACTTAGGGAAAACCGGAAGGTAATGTTATGTTATTTTTAAACACATTTTGCCACTGCATTACTTAAAAAAAAAACAAAAAACAAACCCAAACCAACAAACACCCCACCAATAGGTTAAGGATTATATAGGTAAGGCTATCTGTATTCTTAACAGAACCACATCGGGGCAGTTAACTGTTCCAGAGGAACTGGCTGACTTAAACAAGACTGACTTTCACCTACATACAGTCACCCAAAGGAGTCGATGACAGTATTTTGGAAGAAGAGGTTTAGTAATTACAATGGCTAAGGAAATACATCTAAAACCTCTGAAAACTATTTCCACACACATGCCTCATTTACCAGTTTCTTTTAGCTGAGAAAGACTAACGGATCACTCCCATCCTCCTCACTTCTAGTTCAGCCGCATGAAAATCACTCATTTTACACTATGGCTGAATTTGCTCTTTCATAATTTGAGACTGCAGAGGAAGGCTAGACAGGTATAAAGATATATTGCTCACAATAATCCACGTCGTCTTCCCTCTTTTCCTTGTTAATTAGTATTATAGGAGATACTAATTTGTTATTCTTGGTCCAAACTATACATTGATATAACTACAGAGAACTGGAAGAATTGTCCCTACTATAAAGGGCCTGACTTAAATATTTTTAATCTTTGAAATAATTTTAAGTCCTCATTTCGCAAAACCAAGGAAATATTATTTCAATTTTAATAATACATCATCTCGCTCTGTGGAAGAATATGGCTGTATTAGAAATAAGCTATAGCTCTTTTCTACTGTACAGCCTGCAAAGATTAGCTTTTTCCAGAGAGTACTTGCTACAAAGTAAATATACTGGTGCCCTGCTGATAAGTCCATTATTTCTTTATAACTGCAAATAAAGGCTGTTCCCCCCTCTAGATGCCTTTGACAACCTCGAATATATGCTTCACACAGACACCACCAGGGAGTCACTTCCAGTATTGCCCGAACTATATTTGAAACATCTGTACTTTTAAAAGCACTCCAGTATCTCAGATAACCTCTGCTCTTCACAGCCCGCAGACTAGTAATAAAAATCTGATGGAGGGTGAACAAACCCGGCCAGCTGTTGCCCAACAGCCGCATTTTAACTGACACACCTCCGTGGATCACAACCGTGACAGAAGTTCATGTTATGTATCACTAGTCATAACCCTGGGTGATGGCTGGTTCCTTGCCAGAGTCATGGACTCCAGCACGGACCTGAGAAATTCTCTTCCATCATCCCAGGCACAACTGAGACTGGGAGAGAGACAGACAGTTTGCCAAGAGTCCAAGAATGTCAAGAAAGCAGTACTGCAGGTGGCTCTTGACAGCAATTCAGCAGGGGCAGATCTGCTACATCTGGAATTCATTGGCAGACAACAGATATATCCTGCTTTTCCTTCAGAATGTATCTTTCTAAAGGTACGATAAGAAATAATCTTATTTCATTTAATCAAGGGCTGCAAAAGCATTAAGCTTCCTGGTTTTACCACTGCTGATGCAGGGGGTGTCCAGGCTTCTAGGACAGCTGTTTCTGGGCTTTAAGCATTAGCTGAGTCCAGTAACTGGTGTATTGTATGCTACGTTCTGAACTCTTGCTTCGAAAAGGCCAGGTGGAACACTGAAGGAGGGCTGCTACCTGCTGACCCTGACCTCACACAGAAGTCAAGACGTGAATGTAAGGATGGCAGCAAAAGCAAAAGCATTGTTTCTGACAATGGTGAAGCTCACGCTTGAAGATAAGAGGCTGACCTTCTCTCACTCAGCACTAGCTCTACCATGCAGTGCCCAAAAGCCTCAAGTGGCTGTTGCGATGCTCGCGGGCTGAAAAGATCTTGTGATTTTGGTGTGGGAAACCAGCACTTTGGAGCACACCATAGATAGATTCGCTGCATATGCCAGTGGCCAGTGTCGAGTTTTTTTGCTACAGGAGCAGTCTGAAGTGCAGTTCCCAGGTGAGGCATTGAGCTGACTGGACCACCTCACTTCCCAGCAATGGCCGCAAGCAAACCAAAGGTAGTGCTGAAGTTATCTGACCCATGGAGAGCTTGGGATCCGGCTGACCATCCTGGACAAGCCTGTAGCATTCTGCAAGAGAAAGGTTTGGCTGCCGAGGGCTGCTCTTATCCAGGATTCCCTCTGTCTGACGGCGCTCAGGAGTACAAACCACACAGCTGATAGGGCTCTGATATAGGAAGGTGTTAGCAGAGCCAGTAGTTTAGCCATCCTAGGTACGGGAGTCTTCATTTAAAAGGCAGCCATTAACCACATCTCCCAATGACATCAGCCACCCCTGAGGTTTCTCAGAACCTCCAAGAACAGGATTTTTGGTTTCCAGTTCTGTGAGTAGTGTCCATATGCTGAGGGGGAGAGGGAAGGTGTAAGCAAAGACAGTGATTTTTCACTTTAACATGGAAAATCATTGCATGCCAAGAAATGTCCTCTTTGTATTCGTTCAGACAAGTTGCTAAAGTCTATATTGCAAGATTCAGGAGATAAAATAATCTCCTTTATGTGTGCACATGCGGGAAGGAAAAAGGCTGGCATAATGTAAATTCTGACTCTGTTGAAAGCACAGCCCGCTGGGACCAACCTCCTACCATGCTCAGCTGCAATGAGGAAGCACTGCTTGAGAGAAGAAACAGGAGAATCTTTGTGAATGCTGTCTTCTCCCCTCTGTGCCTTTGATATCTAGCAAGTCCTTCCCCACATTCTTATTGGTTGAGTTGGAGTGATCTGTTCTCCAAAAGGGTGGGAAAGGACGACTACTTATTTTAAACATATGGTGAAAACACTGAATATAAAGTTGGGAATTTGCAGCTGTGAACCGGATAGCAAAAGGGTTATGAATTTAAAAAAAATCTGACACCAATTAAATCATAGCTTAAAAAGGGGTAAGCAATAAACAAAGTCTTTGCAGCTAGAATAGGTCAAGAAGACAGAATGGATTTGCACATTCAGGTTATTTGTAATTCCAAAATAAACTGAAAATAAGGCTCAGAAGTGCAAGCCTGCAACCGAGAAGCGGAAGGGTGGGCAATGGCTGAACAGAACATTTTTAAAAGATTAGTCACTTTAATATGCCCATATATCTCTCCAAAAAAAAAAAGGACCAGCTTCTCAGTGGGTGTAAAAGACAGCAGTTCATAGAAGTGAATTATTTATACTCACAGAGAATCTAGCTAATGTTTCTAATGCTGGTAAACAACCAAAGTATACCAAGTTCACAAAAACACACACAGAGAGCAGCAAAGTGGGGAGGAGCAGACCTTGCAAAAAGTGCTTCTCTTACTGCTAAAAATACATACTCTGTTTTCTTTTTAGTTTGAAAAGATTTTGCTCTAGAGGTCCAATTTCCCCAAGCTGTGCAGCTAATTTTAGTGGCTCCCACATGTCACAACACTAAACATTTGTGCCAGTCCGCCCGTTCTTAATAGGGCGTATTTGTGTGTTTGTTTCCAAAGCAGTCGCCAAGGTGAAAGCTATCAGGCAATATTTAGCAGTATTGAGAAAACCAGCTCTGACACTCGTAAATATACTGGGCTCCCCTTTTGGAGAGTACCCATCTTAGCTAGCTCCTGTTCAGAATGACTCTGTGAGTACTTAATGTACTGCAAAGCGGAGGCACACCCTCGCAGCAACCCCAGCTCCACCGCCTGTCCTGGATTGGCAGGTCACACGTCCTTCTGCAGTGGCTTTCGCCTGTTCTCTGTTTTGTGACCTCCTCCTTTTTGAAATGCACTGTTATAAATTATCATAATGAGAAAAAAGACCTATGTCAAGGTCACACTCAATGCAAAAAATTAAAATAACCCCCCCACAGACAGTAATTCTCTCTTTCATTTTCTCTAACAGTGGCCACATCAAATAATTCAAGGGCAGGGTTGAGGTTCAAACTGACAAGCCATCGGTACTGCAGAGCTGTGCTGAGGCCCTGCAGAAGGGGTAAGATAGTCTTTTAAATGCTTTGGCGTGCCAGGAGGTTTCTAGACGTATTACAAACCAGATGCTGTGACTTTAGCTTAGAACAGATGACTCTTAGCAACTGAAAGGAGGACAAAGCAATGGAGGTTAATACTTTGGTACACAGGAGAAAGGGCAGCAATTTTCTTTGTGCCACAGGAGATGGTGCTGCAGAGACAATGCCTGGCATATCAGAGCAACATGCTGCGACAGCGGATCCTGCTGTCACACTGCTAAGGTGCGCAGGCTGAGCCCAGCCCCAGCTTTGCCAGCCAGAAACCACCTCGTGCTCCCTTCTGCTAATAATTCTGTGATCTGCTCTGGGCTCAGTATGTGCTGCACAGACCAGACAACTTCAATTAGAATTCAGCGGCAGTGTCATATTTTGTTAAAAGTAAAAGGATTCAACTTGGAAAGGTTTCCAGCTACACCACTACTACCACTTCTGCAAAAAAAGAACACTGAGAGGCATAACTGGTGCGTGATGCTTTGGCATAACCTTAGCTTTTTGGAAATTCACGTTCCTACTTCTAACTTTCCTGTTTAAAGGTAACTATGTACGTGAAACTCTAAACACGATTCATTCGTTTAGAACTTCTTCTGGCTTATTTAGCAACAACCTCAGCTGACAGTTTGCTTTAAATACCATTAACCAATCTGTTCCAGTATAAATTTTCTTCTTGCCTATCAATTTGAATTATCACGATTCTGTGATTCTAATGTTAAATCACTTCCCCATCACATTGTTTTCCTCATATTGCTCTGATCTCCAGGTTCTCCACACCTCAGATTTCTAAATGCCTTAGTTTTCTAAGTTCTAAAATAGTCACCTTCATACAGGTGGTATGATTTTCACTTTTAAGTATGGAACCTGCAACGTGCACTTTTGCTTACATTTGAGCTACTACTCTAGCCTTGAACCACAAGAAATTACATGAGCGTAAGAAAGAAGCAGCAGCGTGATAATCCAAACCCCATGAACTGCTCAGGAAGGCATTTCCTATTCTCCACATAGTTGACTTGGAGAAATTTTTCAGTTGGTTGGTTTGGTCTAGTTGGGTTTTTTTAATGTTCTCTTTCTTTCTTCCATTATTTGTTTAGTCTGCTACCTAGCATCTTAGCTAACAAAAACAGGAAAAAATCCTGGAGACTAAAGCTATAGCACTAAACAGGGGAAACATATAAATATCAGAAAGTGTCCCACTATTGCCCCAAATGAATATTTCTTGGATAAGTACCTTTCCTTATAGAGAAAAAAAATGTTACATTATTGTAAAGGACAATTAACATTCTGCAGTGGTATGAAGTATTCTTTTTACAGGCCTTGGAACTTTTGTGCAAATATGTACCAAAGAAAGCATCACATGTCACATGACGACCCAAACTCACTTCTCATTTACAGCCATGCAACATTCAACCCCAATCCTTCTGAAGTATAAAGAATAAAATAGAATTTCAAAATAAATCCACTCATACAACGAGAGGTTATGAACCTGCCTGAAGAGCTGCATGATAACCTGAAAGACAGACTTTTCCTAAATAACTCTTACATGGAATTTGGACAGCTGTTTAATAACAACATAAAAATCCTGCGAGTTGAGTTTTATTATAGTTTCTACTTGTGCTTCCAGCTGGCTGATGCCTGGTCTAAGGGGAATGGAGACAGGAGCCAAAGATACACACGGCTCTGTGCAGGATCAGAAAAAGGAAAGGCTGAGAGCCAGATCATCCCCCTCTAGGTGCCCTGGGGTGGAATTTGCACAAAGACTGACCAGAACTGGCCTGGAATTCTACGAGGAACGTAGACACAGAAGCCATGCCTCAATGCATGTGGTCCAAGACCACTGCGCTTTCTTCGTGCCTCTTAGGTCTCAGACTGATGGTTGGCCAGCCTCCCTCTGGGGATGAGGCCCCTATCAGAGGGGGTTTGACCTCTCTCTGGAAAACCAGCTATGCAAGCTTGCCAGGCTTCCACCAGTGAAAGCTGACTTTGAACTCCTCATAGGAAACCTGGACCCTGAGTCTGTAATAGGAAAATGTTGTGACATACAAAAGTTCATTCAGGTTTAGATATGCATAAAGGAGAAGTACGTAACATCCAGCTAAACCATCTGAAAAGGAAGGTTCAGTTCATACTGCCTATTGGAAAAACAGCACTGGAAGCACGTTTTATTTGAATACACAGACCTACTGAAATCAAAACTTTGTGAAAACACATGGATTTCATCTTTTTCTTTGAGGAGCACACAGAAAGAAGTTGAAATGTATGTCACTGTATGAACAAAACATTTTTATGTTTAAAACCCTAAACATTTTTTCTTCCTGAAGAATTCTGAAACACTAGTGTTTTATTCTGCTCTCTAGCGTTGCCAGAGTTCAAAATTTCTCAACTTCCCACTAAAAGACACTCTGTCTTTGCACAGTTCCAAACTTTAGGTTGCCAGTTCCTCAGTGTTTTACGGTCTATGTAGGGCAGCTCTAGGGGAGGCGAAGCAGGACGGGCTGTAAGACTGCCTCATGCCTTACTGCTTGGCCCAGGCTTGCAGCCTACACTGGCTTTCCTTTCTGATACTGGTGCTACGGGACAGAATTCAGTTCAGTGACAGCATCAGTTCAATCCCTCAGCTTCTTGTACACCTAATCCCTGGAATACTGCGGATGCATGGAGACAATGCACAGAAGCAGCACAGAACAAAACCTTTTTTTGACTCAGCTAGACTCTGCATATGTTTCATAGACATGTCTTAGCAGTCATGGTACACTAAACCTCAAAATTATTTTGTCCTAGCTATGAATGAGTGTTTGTGTAGAGAATAAGGATACCTAGCAGCTGATATCTCACTACTGGACCTCTGTACGTGGGATTTTTCTTTCCCCTTTGCTCACCACACTGATTTATTCAGAATTCTGTCTGACTGCATTTGCCTGATGTTGAGTCTCTGCATGAGGCCTTCATCTTTAATGAATGTTCTACAGAGCCTGCTTTCCTGTCTTGTCATCGCCTAGAAAGGGGGTTCTGGTGAAATGAGAAAACGTCAAATAAGCAATTAATATAAATCCAGCATGATTTTATATGTGTTGCATGGAAAGTTTCTCACTGATTCGAATATTTTGCTTCAGAAGCCACATAGCTGAGTTTGAGTCACTTAAGGCACTGCAAGAACCGCACCAGGAGGCCTCGGGCAGAGTCACCGATGGCGTGGGTCGAGGTGTATTCCTGCTATGCAGTGCCTGCTTCCCACAAGTGACGGGGTGCCTGCACCGCCAGCTGAACAGTTTGTACAGAATTATTTCTGCTCTTTTGTAGGCAAATTCTAACTAACGTTTTGCAGGAGCAATTATTAGATTCACCACAGCTTAGAAAAAAGTAGTAGTTCTTTTTCTAATTTTCCTTCAGATGTTTTTTTACCATTAATGGAAGATTTTTACAACATGCTCAATTGCTCCCATGAGCAATTTTTACCTAACTGAACTGTTTCTAAGTATCTACATTCCAAAGACCTTTTCTGCATATTTGCTTCAAAGGAACATAGATTAGTTTTAGCACCAAAAAAATTTAACAGAACAGAGAGCCCAATGCACCCACAGGGAGGGCATGTTGATCCGAGGATATTAATACATACCTAATTTCTACATTATATGTCATGTTCTTTAGGAAAGACACGAAGAAATACTCCAACCTGGGATGCAGCCAAAACACACATCCCTGTCTAGCGGTCAGTCTGGTCATTTAGAGATAGGCACAGCACAATTACTACAACCTCAGAAGTTACCCATGAATTTAGTTCATTCATTCAGGTCCTGGATAGTAGCTATGTGATTACTTTAGCATAATTCATTTTACCCTGTTAGCAACAACCTACTACAACCTCAAAAGTTACCCATGAATTTAGTTCATTCGTTCAGGTTCTGGATAGTAGCTATGTGATTACTTCAGCATAATTCATTTTACCCTGTTAGCAACAACAACAACCAAACAAAAATCAGTGAAACACCACCTTGCAAGAGAAGGAAACTAAAACTTGATTTCATTCCCTTCATGAAGACAAATAATTCTCGTAGCCTTTCTGTGAAGGCGGCTCTGTGAGTGTCTTTGGTTTGCATAAATCTCTATCCCCTTGCAGCATAACTCCCTGCTGTTATGCAACTGGTGTTTCATATATGTGAGCAGTGTTTAAATACTTGAAGCCGTGTCTAATGCTCTTCTACTTTTAGAACATCTACTTCCTACATTTACCTGCACCTGAAGAAATACACTTCTCGCTCTCACGTACACAAAAGAAGGAGAAATAAGGGAAAATGGAAGTTAGGTGCTAGATATAAAGTGATACCATAAGTATTTAAAATCAAACTGTTGACAACTGCTATCTTCCTCACCCAGCAGAAAGCATTGCTTATGGCAGGAATCACTGGGCAAAATTCTATGCTGAGTTAAGCAAGACATCAGTGATCCCTTCTGCCCATAAATTCTGGAACTCCATCTAAATACACCATTTTCTGCTCACTCTCCACACTTTTAATAATGCTAGTTGCTTTAAAAATGCTTTCTGGATAAGGCATATACAACTAAGAAATACTAATGATGCTGGGGAACAGGGTGTGGTGTTCAGCTGATGGGGACTTCATAAATCAAATGCAGGATAGAGGTATGAATTAAACCCACCCAGCTAATGAAGAAATAGTTTCCAAAGTTACTAAGAATAATAGATACCATATGAGTTGACTTCTACAGTCATTCCATGAAGTTAGAAAACCCTACATAGGAAAGGAAGATTTTTATCACCATGAGATTATTAGATGGTTAATCCAGAAGTCTTGGTGAATATCTACTCAAACAACAGCTTAACATCCCAGGTCACAAAATGATCCCCTAAACCTTGTAACCCGTTCATATATCCACGTCCCAACACAGAACCAGAAAGAGAAGACTAAAGGTTGATGTTTTAAAATAATTTCTGTGCAATGATTTAAACCAAAGATTCTGTGAGAGAAGAGTATGGCAGCTTGAAAAGAGGGGGATTTTGATCCAGACTGATACTGAAGAAACCTTCAGAAGAGTAGATCTGAAGTGTACATGCCTTTTTATCACCCTGGAAAATATATCAAGAAATATATCAAAGCGGGTTCAGGAAATTCATACTGTAGACAGAGAATTTTCAACATTCAAATTATTCTCACCCAACAGTTCAGAGGGACAGGAGGCACAGATTGGCACTGGTGCTGTAAACCAGCAAATTAAGGAAAAGGATCAGAAAGAAAACCTGCAGTTTACTATGGGCCTCCAAGGAAAACGTTTTAACACAGAGACAGAAACTCAGACCTAAATAAGTAAGTAGAGAAATACTCAAAATAACCAAGCAGCTGATTTCAAATCCTAGTTTCTATCTTACGGCAAAACCCCCCTTTTGCCTGTTTGCCAAGCCTGTTTGGCTCTCCTTTAAGAGCCAAATTGAGACAGAACTACGTGCTGCAGATCTTCAAAGGGCCAAGGCACCCACAGCCAACCTGGTGGCATAACCAAGGCGATGTGATGTGGGCAGGCTATCAGCTGGCCTTCCATGAGACCTCCAGCCCACCCTGAATCACCTTCAACTCCCTTTGTGACAGAAACGTACCTCCAGAAGCATCATTCGTCCCCTATAGTTCTTTATGCCTCTCATGGCTGGTGCAGGGCCAGAGACGTTGCCATAGAGCACCTTGTAGGGTTTAGTATTTTTATTTTAAGGTATGCACTGAAGAGCTGGGCAGATACACGAAGGATATAAAGAGTAGAGAAAATGTAACAGGAAAGTTCTTTTATGTTACTTGTAAGAGTGTTTGCAGATCCCAGAAATGCACAGAGGAGCACTCTCAAAGGTATTTTGTGAGGTCTGTATGGGACTTTCAAAAGGATTGCTTCCACCAAGATACATGACAGCTAGTCTAGACCGTTACAGAAATAATGACTGCGGAACAAAATGAAGGACAAAGCATGAATTAAAAAAAGATTGAAATTAAAAGAATTCTACCAGTCAACCTTTTCATCTTGCCATGCAGGACACTCAGTGCTGCAGACCCGAAGTGTGGTTCTCTCTGCAGAGACAATTGGTATTGACAATCTGTATTGTCAATTTGTACCGACAATGCTTTTTGGGCCTTAAAGGGGAACAAGAGAGTGAGACTTTAATTGAAAGCAGCAGGTACAGTTAAAAGATATGCAGAGACAAACTGATCCTCAAATACAAGCTACGTTTTACCACAACAACGGAAACCTAGAGAAGAACATCTAGAATGTTTCAATGAGTGCAAGAGGCAACAGGGCAGCTGAAATAAGATGGTTACCGCGATCTTAAATAAAATCCATTGTAGGTTTTACAGTGAGCAGCCCACACGACTTTGGCACGAGCAGCATAGAGCACACACAAACCCTGGATTTACAGGAGGCCAAATGAACAACCAAGGCAGTACAGAAAGATGAGGGTGATTGTGTCATTTCCTTTCTTTGATAACACCAGCAAAAAAAAAAA
>NW_010399589.1:0-14440 GCF_000710305.1 Buceros rhinoceros silvestris
GCCCTAACCCTTGATAAATGAACAAATTGTATGCACGCAATTTACTGTTACATCCTAGCTATGAAACCATAGACAAAAGGCTGAAAGTAAGATCAAATAGCACTCCAGAACATAACTTGATTCAGCACTCATCTGGGAGTAGGGGATTCTAGCTTCCAGTTTCTGCATCCAATTAATACTTGGAATATTTCCATCCTAGATACCTCCTAGTCACCAGAGGATGTGGGTTCAATCGTCAAACACAGACAGAAAGTGAAGCCAGGACTACAGGATTCTCAGTGGGCTCTCAGCTCCACTGCACAATCTGATAAAATCAGGCATTTGCTAGGTAGGTTCAACCCAGCCTGAAGGGCAGACTGGGATTGCCTAAAGTCTTTGACCCTTTTGGTAAAACAAAGACCAAAAAATGCCTAGCATTGTAGGTCAACGCATACCATAAACATTATCTGAAGTCATATCTGAACTTCCACAGACTTTTAAATAACAGTTTCTCCCCTTTTATTCTTGGCATTGCTACAGATTAATAACAGAATATGGGATACTTGCTACAGATCCTTGGGCTGTTCACTTTGCAAAGAAAATTTGAGCTCTTTTAAAGAAGCATGCAATAGTTTCAGCAGAAAATATATCACCATTGAAGTTTCATTTTAACAGCTGGGTAAACTCCTAGATCTGGCCAGGCTTTGTTTTCATTTTTACACTAGAACTGTGGAAGTTTCTCCTTTTTACTCTGTAAGAAGCAACTGATAAACCTGTCTCTGATCAAGTGTATTAATATCAAATCTGAAACTTAAACCACTTAATTATGCTGTGAGGGAAACATTCTGAGGGGAAAAAAACCAACAAAAAACAACCACCAACAAATTCAGAAACGTTTAGCCACATGTAAAAGTAGCATTCAGTTGTAAGTGGTAAGAGGGGGTCACACAAGTATTGCCAGAAGCTTCATGCTTCGTGCGGACTTGTTTCAGTGACACTTAAAAGTTCAATGGAGAATATGTATGCGATGTTCCTTCTCAGCTAAGCCCGGTCCTCATGTCTTAAATGAATATATTCAATACCCTTCTTTTTAGGCTGGTTATGGACTGAATCATTCACTAACTCTGGAAGCCTTCTTTCAGTTTAATGAAAAACTTACACTTCTAGATTTCTAATTAGATTACTAATGACTACAATATTGAGTCATTACCACTTTATTTACTGGAGATTTTTTTTTCCTAGCGTATACAGTATTTTCAGTGTTCTGTCAGGAGTTTTTGAAAGCAGCAAGTGCCAAGTTCACAACTCAGAGACCTTAAAAAGTGAGTAATATATATCAGAACTACCAGTTTGGTAAGGCCCCAAATGCGTTTGGACAGGCTCCTCTCCAGGCTGCAGAAAAAAGCACTACTGCACTTCTTGTCACCTGCAGATCTCTTCTCCTGGGTGATCTGTCTAGCTGAAATGTCATCTCTGCACGGGCCGGCCTGGCCTCAGCTTTTCTATAGGTACTGTGAGGGGTTTTTGAGGTGCTGGGTAGGTGTCTTCTGAGGCATCCACTGAGACGCAGTCCCTGCTGCAGCTGCAAATTAAGTCTAGCTGCTTATCCAATCTGTTGGTGTTGGAGAAAGGGAGATCTCAGGACAGCTCATTTAGATCCTGAAGTCTCCTTGCTACCTCCCACCATGCTGCTAAGCTCTCTTTTCATGCCTGTCCTGATGCTTTGGAGAAGGCTTAACAGAACAGTAGAGTCCCGTCTACTGAAGATGCATTTCTGTAACAGGGCAAAGGCTCTGAACCCTTGCTTACATACTTAGCGCATCCTCTGGGACACGCAGGGCCAAGCTGGAGTTGAGCACATGCTTCCATTCATTACTTAGAAAAATAATATACCAAAAGCCCAACAGTCAAAATTCAAATGGATGTTTGCACCATCACAGGACATGTTATTTGTTTTGTTTGTTCTGTCTCTTGCAGTTCATCAATATATAAGCAGATTTTCATCTCTTATCTATACTCAGCAAACTACATCAACTAACCACTGGAATTTAACTTAGCCATATTTTCCTTTAAAGCTGATTTATTTTGTATTGTGATAATTTTGGATATACTTCTTCTAATTTTATGCTGATCTTTCATATATATTTATGTCTTCATTTTGTTTATGCAGACACCCTTCAAGGGTTACTCTTTGGTGACTTCTCATCATGTGGCTATTTTCTTAAGAAAATGTAACTCCAGGCCTATTTGAACTAAGAAATCCAAGAATAGGGTGATGAGTAAAAAAGTGTAACTCAGTTAGAAGAACGCAGCTTCAAATCATCCAGTAGTACATTAGTTTCAGAACACAGAGTTAATAAAACATGAAAGACCAAATTAGATATTGTTTGGTTCTCGATATTTATTTTAGTTCCGAATTCTTGTATTGGCCATGTGTTGATCCTCTACCAAAGTTCCTTAGAGAAAATAATGTTGGGAGTATATATGGGGTTTTGTTATATATAACAGAGGATGTTTAAAGTCTTTTCTAGCTTCACATTTTATGAATATATGCTTTAAGAGAGGCTCAGTTTTCACAGTAAGATTACAGATATTCATAACAAAACACACACTCTGATTCCTTAGTTCTGCCTCAGAAACAGACTGAGGGCTAAATATTGCAGGCTATGCAATATCAATAACAAGATTTTTGAGAGAGGTAGCACAGGATTTCTAATACTCTCCCTGTGTGGGTAACAATGAAAAACCATCAGTTCGGCACAAGGCTGATCTTTTACTGTACTAAATAGAGTCAGATCACATTTCCTACAAAAATAGGGTGACAAGGACAAAAGAAGAGCTGAATATTTTTAAAGTTCCAAAGACTGTGAATCCTTGTTTGTTGGAGGTGGGTTGATTTTTGTTGTCCTATTTCTTTCCACGGATTATTTGATAGCTCAGAAAAGAATGAAGTCTCCAAATACAGGCCAGTACATCTGTGGCCCAGATAAGAAAAGTGATAATCAGTTCCATGATAAATGATATTTCAGAGAAGGATACCAGATATCTGGATCAGTACTAAAGAATTTCCATGTGGAGAACAAACGCTATCAGAAAAAAGGAAGAGATGATAAAATCAAAAACATTTCAGGGACATGAGGCAAAAGGCAAAGTTGAGGGAGTGCAACAGTTGTCTTTGCAACTGCGCTGAAAGTGATTCTTTCCATGATAATCTTTTTCAACCAGGATGTCTGTAGCTTTTATTGAAAACTTTACCATTTGCATTAGACTCTGAAAACATTCAAGTCAAGATGCATCACAAGTGTTTTCTTGCATTGGAATTCTGATATTCTGTGGATGACATTGTGTATGACTTTACAAGAAATATTAGAAATACTTTCCTCCTTTCAAAAAGCTTCTCCCTCACTTCTGTTCTTTTTTTTCTTCTCCTACATTGGTAATTGCCAGTAATGCCTATTTTTTCTCTGCTTTTTAAATGTAAAGTTAAAAGGAAAATATTTTCAAAACAAAAAAAAGTTTCCATCATGTGAGCAGTTAATTCAGAATTGTTGGCACTTTACTGTACTCACTATGCATAATTCCCATTTAGAAAGGTCTTAACCCTAGAGTTAGAGTAGAAGAAGCAGTGTTTACTTTAGTATTTTTCTTCCTTAATCCAAGATAGATCTCTATAATTAGACCTGACTGCTTTTTAATGGAACAGAATTGGCAAGTGTCTCTATCTTAAAGTAAAAGATCTATTACCTTTGGTCTTCTAATTCTTCTCAGCAGCATATTGTCTCAGAAGGCATTTTGTCTTCCTTATGAAAACTAACGTACTGTAGGTAAAGAGGGAAAAACACGTCATTGAAGTGACTCCATAAGGAAGATCTATACAAGTTTAGAGAAATGGAAAATAATTGCCAAGTGTGTCACGTACGATCATTTTATTAAAAGAATTCTGTGGCATAAGATATTCATCAAACAAGACATTCTTGATTAAGTCTACAGTTTCAGTCCCTCATGCGAAAGGGACATTAGAAAGTAAAAAGTAGAGACTCACCATTTCTGCTTTCATCAGTCGAAGGTCTAAAAGCTTAGTGACACTTCTGGTACAGCACAACTTTGTACAGCCATATCCCAAAACCCTCATGGCCAGCAGTAAAAAACTGTTCAGTTGGTTTTAATCCTAGGATTTTTTTTTTCCTGTGTCCTTTAAGCTTTTCTTCTTAACTTTCCTGTGTTAGTGCCCTTTCTGTCCTGGTCTTTACAAGGCTGTGGCTTTAAATCTGGACCTTAATGATCTTCTGATCTTGTATGCTCATCAGTCTTTCTTTTCCCAGTCAGACAAGCAGCAGATGTCCTAAGGTCTGCCAGATGATCTGAGATTTTCAAGACCTGTTGTACCCTGGAATTAGTGAACACTGGCAGCATGCACAATGCTGGAAGCTATCTGTTGGCTGATGCTTCGATAACAAAGTCATTTATATAATGGTAACTAATACTGTTTGTCTAACTACTCACAACATTTGGTGGATGATATGTACCTCATATTAAAAAGACCTGGATCAAAACAAGCCCAGCTACCTTTCAACCAAGATGAAAAAGAAAAGAAAAAAAAAGTACTTAATGAAATGATACATTGCCCAAAAGCAAAAATTATTCACTCACTGGTCCCTCCCTCAAATGCTTTGTTTTACTTATTCTGACAATTATTTCATCTAGCTAATGTAATACATTCTGTATCTCAGTGCCTTTTGGTTTTCAGACCCGCATGTATTGCCCTTTAAAATTACACTGTGCAACCACATACTAGCATCCGCTGGAGGGATTTCAGAAGTCAGCAAGAGGCCAGATAGCTTATGGTTGCTGAACACAAGGTATTTTGACTCTCCTGGCTAATTCCACTTATTTCAGCAGAGCTGTGCCAACAGTGAATCTGAGCCTTCTATCTAAATTTAATCTGTTCATTACCTCCAAAGACTATTGCAAATAAAGAGGCAATCAAGTAGCTAGAAGGACAGAAAAGAGTGTATACGGTGTATAATAATAGGTAACCTCACAGAAGGCAATCAGAGAACTGATTCCTTTCCTTCCAAAGAGCAGACAATAACAGTTCAAACTAATCACGATTCAAATTTTCTTTTCCACATTTAATTGATACTCTGGAGACTTATTCAGCTCACTTTAAACCAGTCCCTTGGTAATTGACTTCACTGATAACTGGATCAACCTACAGGTAAGAGCTGGACTGGGATCTGTAGAGCATAAAGCCCTCTGCTTTATATAGTAGTGAAAGCTGCTCCAATACATACACAGTGTAAGCAATTGTTGAGACAGGCTTCAGATGCCCTGACAATATATTTTACCCTGAACTGGTAAAACAAGCTCAGTGTTTACCCAGGTCTTGGTTTCTTAAATCCTGCTACATGAGAGTGACACTTGTGAAACGGATATCTTTCCCCAGAGAATAAAGCTAAGAACAATTCTGTTTACAAATTCTAGGCTAAAAAGGACCTTTTGAATAATGCTTCCAGTGAAGACTGACTGGGATGTTTCTTTACCTGGAGTACGCAGCTCACCTCCACTCCTGTGGTGTCCTGCCACCAGCCTGATACTTTCTAGTCATTACTAAATAAAGTTCTATCTATTTAGAAAATGTCAATAGACATTGCTATTTAAAAGACCTTCCAAAGACACAGCAGAATGTGTCTTTGGGTCAAAGGAGAATCTTATCTCACTATGGTTTCTAAATCTGTAAGTTTTTCTGAGGAATGGAGTGTTGAAATCTGATTGCTGAGGCTGTGCAACAAGAATCAAAAGCTAAAGAGAAAGATTAAAGATGTTTAAAGTTCAAAGATACCTTTACTATCTTCCTCAGCACATTGACATAATAGAAATTAAATACAGTTTCTCAGAAAAGTGAAAAAGTAATTTAATAGTCTAGTCAGAACTAGACTAGGTAACATAAGGATTGTTATCCTCACACCTAAAAGGAGAATATTCTATCATGAAACAGAATAGCCCTTGAAGTAGCATATTCAATAATAACTTTACTAAAAGTGCCTGTTTATTTTTGATCAGACTTCAGAATGCTGGGCGGTTTTTTACTCTTCGGGGAAACTTGTATTAAATTTCAGTGTCCTTGTGTTGCTGTCTCTATCTTCAAATTGTTCTCCTTCAGAAACTGTATTTTATTTCATCTGTCCTCATGCTAAATATCTATAGTGCCATACAAGGTTCTTCCATCTTACAACAGCAGTGGAAGCCAGTCACCTAGTGTGAGGCATAAGCTTCGGTTTTACTAGAACACCTTGGCCGAACCATTTAATCTTTGTGAACTCAAGTAGACAATTATAACACATGGCTAATGACCAACAAATAATTTAAGTTCACTGGAAGAAAACTATAACTCTTGTCCTGCTGTAGCTGCTCTAGAAACCTGAAGCATAAATTTCACGAGTAACCCAGAGGGGTAGGAGCAGGCATAGGAAGAACAAACTCAGAGGGGCCCACGTCCACACAGCACTTCTCTTAAGCCAATAGGTTTTTTCTTTATAAGGCTATTATATACCCTAATGTAGGTGTTTCATCCTTTGAATAGTTCTATATTCTGCCTAATCATTCATAGTGCAGTTAATTGCCAGCCTTTTCTATAGTTGTTTGTAGCAGTTGACTACTCAATAAGAAAAGGGTGGAGGACAATTGAGGAGAAAAATGGTGAATTGTGAAAAGGGAAGGGCATTTTAGTCTAAAATACATGTGCATTTCAAAATATTAGAGTAAATCATGTGCACTTAACTGGCACTTGCTTTTTAGATTTAATTAATGCTGGAAAGACACTTTAAGACACAGTACTCTAAAGGTGCTTGGAAGGAAAAAAATTGTCCCCCAAGTGTCTGATGTGAAGAGCCCCTGGGTGACACTCAGAGTAATGCACTTTTTGAGCACTTCAACTTACTAGTGTCTTTCAGCGCTTAATTAACATAATTAGATGAAATTATAGATATAAACACTTTATAAGCACTTGGTACTAGGAGTGTCAAAAAAGTGTTGATCTCCATCAGTTTATACTGGAAACAAAATGCTCTAGTGCAGCATTCAAACAGGTGCTTAGAACTTCTCCACACTATTCATAATATTCAAAGAAGCACCAAAAAGAAAAAAAAACCCAGACTGTTTCCAAAGTGTTCTCTAGATAAATTCTCTAAAGATTTTACACATCCATGTAGCGGGCTACCTATCCAATTAAAATTATGCAAAATGCAAAATCAGAGTTAATCAATTCTGCTGCTCACTAAACAGCTGCAGCGACGGGCAAGTAATTTAGCAGTATTTGGGGGAAAAGAGGAAAACCAAAAAAGCTGCCATTCAAAATAACAATTATCACTTCATCTATTATATTTACTTGTTAGGTCTTCTGCAAGAGGGTTGAGAATATGTAGGTTGGTATGCAGCACAGGCTAAAGTCATAATATTTAAGGCAAGACTCAGTGAAGGTATGGCATGTGACACTGTACCTAAAGAGCATTTTTCTGTTTATGCTCCTAACTTATGTCAAAAAATACTTTGGAAAAAAAAAACCGACCACATAAATTCGCTGTTTATTTTCTTGATCCAGCTAGTGAGTCCTCCACTTGCTTAATGCACAGGAAAGTGCTTCTTTTCAGAAGAAATCTTTTTCTCCCAAAGCTACTGCTGAGGGCAGGTTTTGTGTTGAAAGTTTGCTCTGTTCAATGGGAGAAGGAGCAACAGCACAAAGCTTTCATTTGCTCACAGGACACTGCAATATCACCTCTCCTCCTCTTCTGATCCATGGATTTTCTTTTCATGGAAACCATGTTTAATTATTAACTTTTTAATTAATAACTTCTGTGCAGTCCAAAATTTCAAATTAGGGTGAGGACTGTTTTGTATAAAGATATGGTAAGAAGATCTGTTTCTAAAGACTGATTTAAAATAAAAAGAAAAAAGTGTGCTTTTTTCCTCTTTTCATATCTATAATTTAGCAGGCATTTACTCAAGTCAGACGCTGTGTTTTGCAAAGCGTGTGAAGCACATAAACCCTGGTACATATAATCTCTTTGCATGTGAGGTAGGTCAGCTAAATTTATGAATATTTCACCTGACAGTTACATTAATTATCTTAGCACTTTGCAATCTTTCTGCCAGTGACAATTGAACCTATTAAAGATTAGTCATCACATTAAGAAGTTACTATCTATGTAAGCTAAAACAAACAAAAAGAAAATGTAAAAGGTGACATTTTGAGAGTCATAACTTACTTTCACTAGGGCTAGAGCCTAACTGCTTTTGAAAATAACCCATTAGAAATTGTTTGTATTTACCTTGTTAAGTGTTGGAAATTTGTTCTCCCTTTTGATTTAGGATATGCCTGATTGGTCTTGAAATTATCTCTGTCGTATGCAATTGCTGCAACACTGCTTGCTCTCATCTTTTAGGTTTGAAATGAGTCTGGGAGTGGTACATATCTGAGGATCCTAAAAAAAACCCCCAAACCACCCAAACAAAATAGCTCCAAAATAAAGCACCATAAGAATAAAAGAAAATTGGAGGCAGTAGGAATTACAGGACTATCTGAAAAAATCAAGCCAATTTTTTAGGCACCTACCAGCAGAGACTGAAAAAACTGTGGCCTTCCTTTCTCTGTCTGAAATTTGTCATCAACCAGTTTAAGGCACTGTTGCAGCAAAGCACTTAAGCATTCTTAAATCCTCTTGAAGTCAGAGGGATTTAAGTAAGTGAATAAAATTATGTGCATACTGATGTACTTGGCTGAGCTGGGTTGCATTGTTGAATTTGGCCATGGACAATTTTAAAAGATTACTCCAAGACTGAAACTGTTATCTGTAATTTCCTTGACAAAAGAAGATGTAGTCTGCCTTTCTCCCTCTAATACATTTGAGATAAATAGGAGAACAGAAACAGCTAAAATTGGTTATTTTTCAGGGGTGGGGGTGGGGGAAGGGGAGATAGTCTTCAAGCGAAAAAATGAAAGCTGTTTTTCATTTCCTTTCTGGATAAATGTATGTTTTAGGTTCTTGATCCATCTTTTCTAACACCAGTGTTTTCACAGTCAAGAGTTCTGTCTCAGTACCAAGTTGCACATTATGTCTCTTAACTTTTTGCATGTTGCTGAGAAAAACACTAATGGTTAGAGATTTTAAAAAATCTCAACCCCAACCCCCCCTTCTCCCCTGTGTTCAACTGCAGTTGAGGAAAAGTCTAAAAATGTGATTGAAAAAGCTCCAGCCTCACTACTATCTAACCACAGAGGCATTTCTTTGTTTGACTTGGTCTAAATTTGGCAGAGAATTCCTTAAATCCAGAAGGGTGCAATCCAGGGTGTGTGGGGAGGTGAGGCGGAAAACATACATAATGTACAAACATAATTTAATCTAAATGAAAATACAGCTAAATATTCTTTCGTAAAGAATGCAAGAAAAGGATGATGTAATAGCCTAGGAGGGAGAGAAGTCACTTCAAATCAGAAACGTGGTAAATTCCTTCTTAATCCTCAGAGAATTTACATGTATATTGCACCACAAAAAACCCCCCACACTTCACCATCAGGTTTTGTCTCCACAAATGCCTTTGAAAAGTAAAATGCTAATGTTGTGCTGGTCTTCAAAGAACAGTTCTAGGTTTATAACACGAGGAGCTTTGTTACTGCAGATCCCATGTAGGCAGAGTTAAACCTTAAAACCCTAGACCAGGCAAATTAGCTCTAGACAGAGGAGGATTTTAAAGCAGATTTCTTGAAAGATAACTTACCACAAAAATTCACACGCCTCCACTTACCATGCAGGTGTTTAGATAACTTTTCTTAGATCATAATTCCACCATGTCCTAGACAGGTAATGTAGAAGAGATTAGATGTCCAGATTTGAGACACCTAAAACTTAGTTCATGAGCAAAACCACTTTTGGACGGTTATGGTTTATATTTAACTTACCTAGATTTAGCCCTTTTCATGCAACGAATGGTTTCAGCTTAATGGTTGGTGTGACTGTAATTTTTTTTCCATTCAAGAGAAATTACAGAAGCAGCTTTTTTATATATACAAAAATTTGTAAAGTGTTATTAATATATTATGCTAGTTTATTCACCTAATTCTACTAGCAAAACCCATCTTTTCCATGTCTGGTTAAATGGAAATAAAACTGTGGTGTAACAGTTGATCTAGACAACTGTCTGTTACTCCTCAGCTGCCACTATTTCATCTAAACACTTCAACATTGTGGGACCATGCCAGTTACATGACAAATATGGACTATTTAAATTTGGACCTTATGTATAGCACAATGCCAGATTTCTTAGTAAAAGCAGTCTTGGAACAATCAACCTTATCCTCTTGCTCATTTTCAAACCCTGAAATCATTCAGCATATATTATAAATCACTTTCTTCCCTAGACAATAAGCATTTGGGATCATCTGGCATTCCAATGCCCTTTACTCTGAAAAGGTATCGTTTTGTTCCACTCATAGGTTGTTTTTTTTTTTCCTCTCAGCTTTAGACATAGAATAGCCCTTTACTTATAAGAAATGCATTAATTGAATACATAAATATCACTAATGATTAGGAGGGGATATGTAAATGACAATATACTAAGACGACAATCACAACAGTTAAAATTGCAAGTACATAAAGACACTGATGGAGTGATTATGAGAGTGCTGAACTGTGCATATATACACACCCTTATGATGGAAATGGAATGGAAATAATGGAATATTACTTAGTTGGTAGGACTATGTATCCTGTGACTGTATTTGTCTTAATCAGTGGAAGGGTTATACTTTAGCCTGACAACACAGTACTCCAGTGGAAAATGTAAAGCAACCTTAATAGCAACACAATCAGACCCACTTAAAGCATCATAAAGTCATTACATTTTGGGAGGCAAACACATTTGTTCAGCATCTATCTTAATATTTTGCATGTGATTAGCTTAGCTCTGTCACACTGTGTAAGCATGCCAATAACATATTGTTGAAGTGATAGCAGCACAAATGAACCTCTCGTTTTTGTTTTTGTTTTTGTCAAGGGCAATAAGAAGCATCCAGTAAATTGTGCTATATCTGGGCCTGGAGCCTAAACTAGGATCCCAGATACTTATGGAAATCAGGCACAGCTGGAATTGATTCTCATTTACCTTTTCTGTGCAGCTGGATTTCATTCACAATTACCTCCTCTGTCCAAAACGAACACATTCGATGCTTGTTGGGCTTCTTTCTAAGACATCACTGCATGCAGTTTTTTCTTGTCATTAGGAAGTTTTGATGATGGTCTTGACAGGTCATTTATTTTAATAGGCTGAGTTGTTTTCAAATTGTCGGTTAATTCCATGGTCTGCTTTATTTATCATCTCCGCAGGTATGTTGTTTCACTTCCAACCCAGCCTTTGCTCAGGTACTGACTGGCTAGTATGGACAAATAGCTGCTTACACCTGCTGGGGAGAAGGCAAGAAAATCCTGACTTCCCTTCTCTTAAACCTGTCATGGTGTTATTAAAACTTGACATTTCCCTCTTGACAAAGAGAGAACAGAAATTTATTATAACATAAGCTTAAAAATGTTCTGCTGCGCAGATTTTTGCTCTCTCTTCAAATCCGTCATATCAAGCTACTTGTTTCTCCTTTATTCTCTTCCTCCCCACAACCCTACTGCTTATAATGAAAAGAGTCTGCAGGCACACCGAACAGAGTGGCTAAAGCCAATCTGAGGGAAACGTTTGTCAGAAGCACCACAGAGCTCAGCTACAGAAGCATGGCGATGTGTGTCTGATATAGCTACTGCAGATCTCATAGGAAGAGAACGCTGGCTCATACTCCAGAGCAGATTTCTGATTGAAATGGATGGGGAAAAAAGAGCTATGCAGACAATTGCAAACAGTTAATAAGAGGTGAGATAGTGCTCCATGCTCCCTTGTGCTGGTAAGTAAGAGGTGGAGACCGGGAGACCTTCCAGAAAAACTGTGCCTTTATACAAAAATAGGAGCTTTCTTTTTGTTGTCTTAAAATGTTACAAAATTTATTAAATTACCAAATTTATTCACATTTCATCTTTAAACTTGCAATAATTAAAACATTTTAGAAATTAAAAAACTTCCTCATAGCTATTGTATGAGGAGGGGTATGTAGTAAGTAGTATCACTGTGTAATAAGAACATCACAGTAAGTGGAATTACAGAACTAAAAATTAAGTAGTCTTAGCGGCATGAAAATCCACTGGATTGTGTTAACAAGGGCTCTCCAGATAGGTGAGACACAGTTTTAAGAGATGATATCAAGATCTGAACATTGTCCATAGTGATTTTAAATATTAATGAAGCATAACTGTGTAACTTTGCATATCCAAAGATGAGTTACAGTTTAATTTTATATTGCTGAATAACTAATCTTTATTACCTTATAATCAAGGTTCCAAGTTTATTAACATTTACATGATTGATTCATGTATACAGGATCAATTAGTTTTTAACTTTTTTTTTCCTCCATTATGAAAAATGGCCAATCTAATCCTTGCTCATTGCATTGGAATTCAGCTTTTGTGCCTTGGGATAGATCATATTTTCAATACTGAAAAATTGCATCATGACTGTGGTTTTGGTGGCAAGTCTTTCGCTACACTTTCACTTCTTTTTTTCAGGTAAGAATAACAATTATCACTTGTCTAGAAGATTACTTACTTTCTCAATACTCACAGGGTCATAATTGTTTGTCAGGCAAGTGATACAAAACCTGATTAATAGAAAAAAAACAAAGGCAAGTATATTTCAAGTCAAAGACATCTTTATGCAGACTATATTTGAGGCATGGTAGATGAAGTTATTAGGAATGGAAATCTGCCTCTGTAGAACTGTATTTCCAATTATTGCCTCCCAGAGAGGTTTTCCACTGAGCTTTAAGAGGTTTTTTTGCAGCCTGTGTATACAGGGGAGCGAAATACAATGTATAAAGGCATGCACTATGTATACATAGGACACGTTGTCAGAGGACATGGAGATTTCCCATCAGAGAACTCTTTTCTCAAAGAATCTTTCAGGATACCTGTGAAGCTCTGAACGTGTTTTGGTTATTGTGAACTTTATCTTCAAGCAAAGAAACTCTAATGGAGTTTATAATCCTTACCATCTTGAAGTCTTCAAAGAGGTCACAAGGACCACTTTAGAAAGTATTTTCTGGAAAATATATTCCTTGTAAAATTGGAAAAAGCTTAGGGTAGTTTACTAGAATAACCAGTATATTTACTAGGATATCCGGGGATTTCTAGCAATGGAACTGGCGGCTTTGTGCGGACTGAAAAAAAGTTTTTAAACACAAAAGCAAATGAACTGAGGAGCCAAAAGTTTAGCTCATTAAAATAATTCATTCTCCGCATTATGTAAATAAATGTCCTAAATGATGGAGAAGCTCCTACCATGTAAAATCTACTAAATCTTTGAAAAAATTCAAATACATTCTCTTGGTCACTTTGAAATATACCTCACTTGCGTTTGGATTAGGAAGAATTTAATCAGCTATTTTATCTAAAATAATACTAGTACATGTTGCATTATGACTTTTATTCCCAGTGCATCACTAAGTAACACACATAAAGCAAAGGTAAAAGGATACAGTTTCATTCTGAGTGACATGACAGCTAACTGCTATAGTGGATGAAGACAAAAGCAAATCCTTTGGCTTTATAGGCAAGATATTCTGAAAGAAACAGAACAATCTCCATGAAGGCTAAATAGATCTTCAGACTTTGGACTTGAGCTTTATGGGCATTTCAGATCAGTTGTGTATCTTTTTGTATCCTTCCCTCCAGCTTTAGGAAATAAGGTCACAACTCTGCACATGCAGACGAGAAAATGTATTTTCTCATGGTGAGCCTACAAGGTATTAAAGAGGTAATATGAATCAAAGTATAAGAAAAATCTCAAGCCATTTACTCACTTCATATTTATCTCCCACAAGATGAATTATGATCTGTTGCTGTACTTTTCTAGTTAGTCCATAGTAAAGACTGTTAAAGGTCAACAAAAGTCAACCAAAAGAAGGCTCCATCTTGCAAAGTATTCTGCAAAACATCCAATGATTTTGAATAGTGGTTAGTTCAATAAAATGAGAATTCATTTTTAAATTCAGTGTAATCACTGCTTAACGCAACAGTTTTTTTCTTCAAGTAATTTGGATAAAAATTTCCTATTTCATAAGACTTCCTTTCTGTAGTCCCTTTCAGAATAAAATCTTTATACTGTTTACTGTCATTCATTCCAAACAGGTTCAATAACAGCTGGCAGGGAGGGATCAGGTCTAACCTAGGGAAGGAAAAAAAAAAAAAGACCTACCGGAAATCAAATTAAAATTGCACTCAGTGCGTGAGCTTTCTTCATAGAAAGAGGCTTTCAGATGGAGATTTATGTATAGAAGAATATGAATGTTTCTGTCAAATGACCGTATTCATATATG
>NW_010399589.1:14577-15624 GCF_000710305.1 Buceros rhinoceros silvestris
AATGAACTAGGCAAACTCATTGCTAAAAATCACATACAGTAAAAAGTAGGGCTCACCCCTTTCTTGCTTTTAAAAGTGTTTCCTTCTCTGAGCTTTGAACTTAGTCCCATTACAGAAAATGCAGCCATTAAAAAGGAAATCAGTCCAGATATTACTGACATTTACCCTACAAGACAAATAATGAGTATTGTATATTTTTCTTCTATGTTACAAAGCTCTGGGTATCTTGTGATCACAGTTACACAACAACTCTAGTACAGAAGAAATAAAGCCTTGTTATATTATGAAAACATCAACACTTATCAAACAATTGAATTAGACTTCACAGGTAAAGTAATTAATATGTGCCAAAAGGAGAACAAAAGATCAAACCAACTTAAATGCCAGACTTTACAAGCATATCCTCACCTATGATACAGAGACTTAAAAGCATGTAGGCAAGACTTACAGTAGGAACCATTCTTCGGTTTTATTAATTACTGAAACAGTCAAATGCATTTACTGAAGAAAATATAGGATCATTTAATGGAATTGCAGACGTTCATAACAAACTCCAATGTGCCAAACAAATGATTTTATCTTGAACTAAGTAGAGCTGTTGAAAACATTTGTGGAAAACTTCCAAGAGTAATTCCAAAAGATTAATTTTTTAAAGAAAAAAAATATGTTGAGTAATTTAAGCAAAAATGACTATACTATAAAATTCTCAAAAAGTACAAAAAGTAATTTCATATTAATTTTGAAGTGAGAAAATATCTCATATATGAGCTGTGCAAATTAGAGCACTGTGGCAAGTTCTAATTCACGCAGTCAGCTCCTTACACACTAGAAAACGCAAGGTTGCTTTGTCCTGGTTCACTTCTGGGATAATATTTTCTAAATGTTTTCATCTGGAGCTCTTTTTAAAAACATCAAGTACAAATATACATTTCTTTACAACATTAACAGGGTTTTGTAGAGTTGGGAATTAATTGCTTAAATGTGTGAAAGACTAGTGGAATGATTTTAGGCCAGCCAAATACAGAAGGGCACATCCAAGACTCCTGC
>NW_010399589.1:15755-33152 GCF_000710305.1 Buceros rhinoceros silvestris
CTCCGGCTGAATTCCTGTCAATGAATTTTCAAGCCAAATCTTGACTTTTTCAGAGAGGACGCATGCATATACACAGGCATCAAACATATGTATCTACTGTACTAACCCCAAGATCAGCTGGAATTCCAATTCACAAATAAATGGCACCTTTCTAGTCTCTTAATTAGTTATTACATACCCTTAGCACTTAGAAGATTCTTTGTGTAAAGAACTCTGTGTAAAGACCAAACACTTATAATCTGACTTTATATAAATATAATTCTCATTAAAAAAAAAAAAATCTTATTTTAAATTCAGGTAGAGATCAAATATAGAACTGTAAGGTATCTTTCCCCAAATTTAGTGATATTAGAAACGTCCTTCCGTTGTATTAGAGGATATTAATGAATTAGAAAATATGAATGAGACAACTAAACTCAGGACACGCAGTTAAATAAGAACTGAGCCAGAACAAAGCTCATGGCTTTCAAATCGGAAGCTAGTGTTGCCAGCTGGAATGTACACCCCCTGCCACGGTAAGGCTGAAATTAATACATCTGTAAATTCTGCTTCTCTAGGTTTTTTCTGCTCTGGAGAAACCCAGAACAGTAAAAGATACAGAGTAATAAATTGCACAGTTAAAGAGAAGGGTTGGGGTGTTTTTCCTCATGTCGTCATAACAACAAAGTGACTAGCACATTTTTAAAGTATCCATGGAAAAATATGGTGGTCATTGTGGTTCGTGCCTGTTTTGGAGAACTGAGAGCTCACAGCTCACACAACAGAGCTGTCGTGGCAGGCTGAGAATTCATAATGTTAGTGGATTAGCTGCCTCTTGAAAAGGGTCTCCAATCTTCTCTGACATTGGGTATTATTATAAAAATAGCCTGATATTCTTTCCATGAGCAGAGAATCTAATGATCATAAAATAACTGGTTACTGGTTCATGAATCTCTTTGATAATAATATATTTATATTATTTAAGTAACAAGGGAACTGTTTTTTCCAGTTTCCTTTACAAACTCAGAATCAGCTTTAGAAAAGCTTAAGAGACAAGTTGGTGATTGATGTTCATTTATTAGGGCAAAGACATTAGGTGTGGTTTAGATTAATTTGAAACAGATGTACAACTCATGACTGAAGAAAAGTTCTACCTCATAAATTAATTAAATTATAAGATTCAGAAAAATCTGTCAATGAAGTCCAAACATTCTGTGTCTGAAGTACTGCACCACCATTACACATATGCTAACAGATTGAATGTCCATAAAATGAGATGTTACCAATATACCATATTATATTCTTGAAGGAATGACTTCCTGAATCCCTGAAAAAACACTGAAATGTGCCAGGAAAGAAAAAGAGATCAAGGAATTAATTCTATAAGTGATAAACACCACTTTTTGAAGTGAGATGGTAATTCCACATTTATACACGTCCTAAACTAGTAAACTGCTAAAGACAAAAAGGAAGCCACATTAGAGTGCTATGAAAAAACTAACATTGTTTTTGCAATTTAGTTTCAGATCATTGGTGAGATACTATTGGCAAAAGATCTGTCAAGAGATTAGATTTAACCAGTTTTTACAATCAACAAATAGGATTTCAAAGGTGATACCTGAACTTAAAGTAGTAACCAGTCATTCTAAATGCATATTATACTGTCTAGTGCGCAGTCTGCGAAGACTATAAACTTTAATGAACAAAGAAACAGAACTATTTCTAATTTGACATCTCTAATATTAATTTATTTCTTTATACTCTCTTTATGAGGAGGTCTAACAAACAAAACCCACTGATATTCATCCCGTTATTTAAGTTAAACACCTTTGATTCCGTTAGGTCAAGTCACTTGCATTTCTGCATTTACTAACGGTTAGCTAATCCAAAATGCCAGCAAGGATTTAACAATCCTAAAACTGAATTCCTCTATCTCTAAACCATTCCAGTTATCTGTTACAGAATAAATTAGGAATAATAGGATTCTTGCTTCTCTATACTGTAACTATTTAGTAATTTAGAGACAAAACCAATTAGTATTATATCCCTTTTTACATCTCATTTTAATTGGTGTATTATATTGAATATTCTTATTCGTCACTGGATAGCTTCACTAGCAGGATTCTAATATTAGCATGTCTTTTGTACCTTTTAACTATCTTAAATTATTCCATAAGGATAATAACAAGACTTCTTAGACATCTTTTCCATTTACTAGTCAGCTAACACTGTAAGACTAATATTTAATGTTATTAATAATTCTGAATTCAGGAGTTAAGCATTAAATAAGGGATACAAAAGACAGCTAAGTTTAAAACACCATTTAATTTTGGTAGAAGTATGCAAATCAAAAACTGGAACAATGCCTGGAAGGAAACTGTTTAAACATGCTTGAATTTCTCTTTAGTTCTGTTTAGCCCTCAGTTTTTTTCCTGATAAACATTTGCCCTAATGCCTGCTGTGCAAAGAACAGCAAGAAAATCACCAAAGCTCCCCAAACCATATCAGTGGCTCTCCCTAAGTCATTATCTTGCAGCTGCCATAAGTAGCATGAAAGGTATTATTTCTACCACTCCCTATAGGGATCCAGTGCAAAGTATTCAGCATGATGTTTCACAGGGAGAAATCAAGATCTAGGAGTTACATCAGTACCTATCTAAATTCAGTCTCCAACCTGCAATGCTAGAAGAAAAACATTCCTAGTACAGTTAATGCATGCAATTCCATATCCTGTTCTCAAGTAAAACTGTAGCTATATGGTCTCTTCTTCTGGTACCTTGTTGATGAGCCCACTGACGTCTCTACTAATGACAGATGTCAAAGGGAAAACAAAAATCCTAATACAACCTGATAAAAGGTTGTCTAGGTGGGAAATCCTATTCCAAGAATTAAAATGCAGTGTAGAGTATATGCTAAAATGTTGTAACTTTCTGTAGCACAATAAAATATATTGGCCTTTTTAATACATCAGAAGTTTTCCTTCCTTGACAAAAACTTTAATTTCAGGGATGTCAAAACTGTTCATTTGCTTTTACAGACATAAAATCTACTGTGAGCTCAAGAATACTTTGTGATTAAGTTTACTTCTTTAAACATTTTCTTGGTATTTTTACCCTGAAAGAATTTTGGGTCTAACATTAGTTAAAATACAGTTATACATTATTTGAACAGAAATCAGATTTTTGTATGTGTGTTAACATATATATATCTGTATATATATAAATAGACAACACAGTTGAAAGAATGATTCATTAATCTCCCCATTGCCCTCATTACTTGCAAGTCCTGATTTCCAGAGAAAAATCCTGCCATGTTGTACAATTACATAAATAAATAGATAGTATTC
Source organism: Buceros rhinoceros silvestris (assembly GCF_000710305.1). NCBI lineage: Eukaryota > Metazoa > Chordata > Aves > Bucerotiformes > Bucerotidae > Buceros > Buceros rhinoceros. The sequence goes on from NW_010399589.1 coordinate 19,081, forward strand.
TTAGAGAATACAGGATAGATGCTCTTCAGCCAATGTCAGAGGAACAACGGAGGGTGATTGTAAATACTAGGTTATAGAAATACCATATGCACCTGTAGTTCTTGCCTGCATATGCTTTTGGCTCAGAATGTAAAAATCCTGTGAAGTTTTCAATGGCAAAACCTGCCACAACATTTCCAATTAGCAAATGTGATATAGGTCAATTCAGCAACTATGAAGGAAAAGGAAGAGATGTAACCAGTCCTATATACTTGAAAGCTAAAGACTAAGTAAACACAAATCAGAGTTCTTCCGTGGAACTAGATTATATCCATGACATTTTATCCAATTGTTTCTGTCTCCCCTCCTATTCTTTGTTGGAGATCTGAAGGTATAAAACTTCAAAAGTCTTGTGGGGACAAAGCTCAGGGGGTGAGAGAGAGAAAAATAGTCTGGATAAAAGGTCACAAGTTGTGGAAAAGGGCATAAAGTAGAATCCAAACACAAGTACCATGTGTGATATTCCTAGGCTTATTTCCATTTAAATAATCACTGACAAAAATCTTTGAAAACAAATGCATATGTGTATGCATAGAAACAGACAAGCTAATAAATCAGTGCAAGAGTAAACACCAATGCCATGAGACAGTGAATCACTGATAACAAAATATTAAACACACACTGCACATGTGAAAGACTTTGTAGTTCTTTTGATTGCAATTTTTTGAGGTTCAAATTAATTTCGATTTTTGTGTAGTAGGAATCCAAGGCTTATTTTAGTTTCTTTTAAAAAACATTGCTTTAAATAACATTAGCCAACACAGAGTGCAGTGGTACGCTTAACAACAGCAATATTTCAATAAAATTAACACAACATATATACATATGAAAATATATAAATACTTGTATAAATGAACAAAAATTAAAAAAGCATATATCATTACAGTGTATCTGCTACAAGTAATTATGCCCAGAAAAGGCAAAGAGTGTCTGCATGCATTTTTTTCCTCAAAATGAATTCCAGGAATTCCATATGATTGTCATTTCAGGCAGAATAGTTACTGAATTGATCTATATATATACTTAAAGAACATCCTTTGTGGTGTACTGTGATCGTTTTTATAGTTTTGCGTTAATATCTCGGTATATATAAGCAGCACTGTGAACACACTTTAGAAAATGTAATTAAACTATTAAACCTGTAACCTATCAAAACTGAGCTAAAAGTTTTCAAATGCTGGGGAAGCCTTTCTACAAATACAAGAGCTCTTCTACTACCATTAAGAAAATAGAACTGAAAAGAATTACCGAACACAGTTTCATAGACACATGAAGTAATATTTTTCTAACACATAATCAGAAGCTTGCCCATAAAAATCACACATACTTGTTAAGAGAAACAAATACCCGCTACCCTAAAAGAGGACAAATCATTTCATTAGTTACACCGTGTAAGGCCTTCATCAAGCAAGGATTTATACACGTGTTTATGCACACAAACAACCTCACAGATAAATCTCACGCATGTAGTTCAAGACAGATTAGCTGTTACAGGATCAGATTCTAAATAAGAGCTTGCTCAGATGATTGGGAAGCTGTTCCTGAGATTGATACTCAGCCATCCTCAATGTTGGCTAAGATTTAATTGAGTAATCCAATTAAGTGCATTTGAATTTGATTACTTGCAGAGTTAATGCTACACAACATGAGAAAAATGGCAGCATTGCACCATTAGTGATGACAATTCTGGTTGATCAACCTGAAGGTATAATCATGCTGCAACATTAATGGGAAGCCTGAAAAAACCTCAGGGGAAAGAATCAAAGAAATGTTTCTTTAATTAAAAAAAAATCTGCTAAAATCTTCAGTCATTATTATCATTAAACTATTTTCATGCATTGTTCAGGAGAATTAAGCAAACCAATATCGGAGGTACCATAATGTCTTGAAAACCTAAAAACATGGAACAGAAAGGTACTTAAGTGTGTAAGGTTGGCAAACGGAACAAAATTCATCTATTCACTGAACTCTGTTCCTACTTAGTCTCAGCCTTGCAGGGGCCAAGAAAATTACCTAGCTGACAAAGAAACTAATTCTATAAAATGCTAAAAACAATTCCTAAGTCACCATTTGCTTTTAAAAACACACCTACTCTGCCATGCCATTACCAGTTGATGAGTAATGAGAAGCATCCCATCAAAGTAATTAAGGGCACTGTAAGAAAGACGGTGCATCTTGACGGGCAATATTAATCACGCCCTGCGAATGCACACTACAGCTCAATTGTCACTGCCGAAAAAAAACAGTGGCAACTTATTTTGATTTTGTGAGCCACCATTCAATTATACTGTATTTGCCCTTTCGGAGTCCCTCTAAACATTCAAACAATTCTTTTCGCTCACAGAACTGTATGAGAATTTTATACTTGAAAATGTGTATGTTTGATGACTGAACATAAAGCTCTCTGCCAAAAAATGATGGCTGGAATTGAGTGGCTGCCCCATGTATGTAGTGGGGAGGGACTTCAGGGTCGTTATACTGTGCACCTGGAAAAGGGGAAGGGCTTCTGGGTCAGGCAGCCAAGGCGACAGCCTGCAGAGGGCAGGGCACTTCTCACCTCTCACTTTGAAGATCAGCGTTCTTACATTACTCTTACTATTTGCTGCTTCGTATTCATTTTGTGTTTCTCCATTTAAAACAGGTGCAATCAAAGAGATAATGCATCACATGACACATCAGTGATCAGGCACACGCCACATGCAGTGCAGAGCATACAGAACCCACAGGCTGTTTACAAAATACGTAGTGAAAACAAACACATGAAAGAAATCAAAACCCGTTTGCCGGAATTCCTTGCAGAACCTAGTTTTAACTCATTACAGTATTTCGTATGTAATATGAATGTAATATTTGGAGGACAAGAGTGTTTCTAAGCAGCAGCAAGAAGATAAGAAGATGGACACTTCAGTCAGTTCAGGAGCACAGTTTCATTTTAAGCCATCTGGGACTAACAAGCCTTCGCTACATAAAAGAATGAAGGTGGCAACCTAGAGCCTTGGTATGGAAGTCCTGAGACAAGGATGTTACAACAATCTAGTCTGTGAATGAGATTCTAAAACAAAAAAAAAGAAACCTAAAAACTTAAGCTGTTCCCAAAAGAAAAAGCATTTTAAGTTAATAGCCAAAGTGAAAAAGAAAATCCCACATGGAATGAATAATTTTCCTAACTCGTCTTTTTTAATTTGAAATAAGATTTGTGATAACAGTGTTAATGCTGGGGATTTTAAGTGACAGAGTATTATTCTAACTCATTCCTTTAAAGTCTCAAAAATACCCCCACAAAGGCTCCTTTGTTAGGTCTAGTTTAGGCCACCTTAAAGCTCCTTTCAATCAAAGTACAGCTTCTCATTAAGGGAAAAATTATTATTAACATCCTCATTTTGCTTCCTCTTGTGAATTATTTGCATTCAAAAATGTGCATGGCATTAGTTTCAGGGTAAATGCAAATATGACAGCAGGATTTCTCACCAAGCTCCTTTTTATTATTAGCTCCTTTTATGCCCTCCATTTATTATTCCCTCATCATTTTTCACAGTGTATTAAAATGTTACATTTCCTAAAATAATAATATTTTCCTTCATTTGGTAATAGTCTCAGTCCGGTCTACAAAAGCCTCCATCACAGTGCCTACTGTCTATAATTTGGAATAGTTTATAATAATTGTTCATCATTGCTTAGGGGAGCCTTGGGCATCAGCTATCACAGTTACAGAATCCCTTCTCTCCCACTGAGTACGTGATTACTTTAGGTGAAGTTCACATGACAGGGGGAGAGGGCAGGGGCACTGCAAAGCTTATACTGCGACTGCCCATGGTAGACTCAGTCCATCATCTGAAGATAAATGGCATTATTTTTCTGCCAGACACAAAAAGGTCAGCTCTGAAGCCTATTTCGAAATTATTTTAAATAAAACACCAAAAGAATACAAATAAGCTATTACTCTGACTCATCTTCTTGACATTTTAAGAGGAATGATCTGGGATGCTGAAGATTAGTCAAAACATAGTGTGTTTAGTTAGAACAAAATCAAGTTACCAGTGGCATACTCTCTGCCAGGGTTGTATTTGATAAACTGATTACAATTACTTCTTTTTTCCCTGGTCATATTAAAAAAATGGAAATAGATCTGACTAATAAAAGCAAACTAATAAAATCATTTGATCATCCTGATTCACCGCACTTCATTGTGCCAAGCTTCCCTGTTGACTCTCAAATTGTTATTGTCAAATTCTCAAGCATTTATTACACTCAGGATGACTCGCACGCCCCTTTTTTCTGTCACTGGATTGATGTCTGTCATCACACCATCACCACCATCCAATTGCAGCAAAGCAAAGACCACTCTGATACCACCCAGTTAATCTGAGTTAATTTTGTTTCAGAGTAATGTAGTGTGCAATAAAATAATCTACTGAGATCTGCATTGACATGAACATAGATTACATCGAATTCAGAGATGTATCTAAATATACACACATTTAGAAAGTATTCTTAGTTGATACGATTTTTAACTTACAGGGGAGTCCCTAACATTTTTTACAGGATCGTTTACCAGCATATAATTGAAACATTGCTACTGAATTTGACCTACTGATGTTGAAAATTACTGAGACGAGTAGAACCAATAAAGCAGGTACTAGCAAGATATATGCTAAAAGCAGATCATATCCTATTTATATCTTTCCTGTGCCTTATTCCATCTCACTTGCACAAATGTATGTGCCCATTTTGTACTCACGAGTGTCAGTATGAGGAATCTATGTAATCCTGAGTTCAAGTAGCGTAACTTACTGCCTCAGAATTTGTTCCTTTTTCTTAAAGTGTTTTCTGAGTTATGGTGAATAGTTTTCCGCATTGTTTTGTGGGAGAGACTTAAGTTGCTTCGGGTTCATCATGATACAGGACCACAAAGAGCTGAAAGTGCTTGAAAAAGGCAGAAACACTTTGTCCACGTAATTCGGTGGTGACCCATCTTGCCAAATTAAAAGCAGCATAAACGAACTGCAAAAACTGTTCTACCCATGTGAAATCAAGACATTCGTGGGGGTAAGGGGAGGGAGATAGAGGATGGCTATGACAGTGAATTCAAGACACTGCAGGCTAACATCCTTGCTCTCTTAACGAGATACTTAAGATACTTAACAAGATACTTACCAAGGCAGTTATTAGCATGTGCATTTCTAGACTTTGCAACAGTCAATAGTGAATTTCACGTTGAAGTAAGCTTTTGAACCTAAGAAATTCTAAGAAGTGTGCTTAAACTCTCTTTTTCTTAATAATTTAATGTCTTTCCTATAGCATATTTTCATCTTTCCTTCTCTTTTTTTCCCTATTCTGATATAAGGATATGCAGCCATTACCATCACTGTATGTTTTAAAAGACGTATGTGGCTCAGCTACATTTCTCTCATTCTTTAACCATAGATAATTGTATCAGTAACTTACATTAACAGAAAAGATATTGGTTGTACAGAGCCTTTTCAGGAGGTCCTTCAGAGCACTGAGCCTTTCACTTGGGCAAGTAGTACAGCCTACTAAAATAAATTCGGTTCAATGCCATCTAATTCTGCAATGAGCAGTTAATTATGAACTTGTTTAGTTTCCGGTCCAAGACGAAGAATAAAATCATCACCTGACACACAGAGCAGCACGTTTGTAAGATTTAGACCATACTGTAGTACTCAGATATGACTTAATTATCTCATTATTTCAGGAACAGTAAGGAAAGGAGCACAGATTGCAGCACAAGGCTGTACTGACTGTTAACTTTTGCCAGTCACCTCTTCTACTTTCTTCATCACATGGAGATTTTCTGAACAATGGACAATAAAACAACACATACAGTACAGATAGGTCACAAACACAATATCTGAACTCCTGTCAAAACTAGTAAGATTATGCCATTTTCAAATAGTCATTGAAGTGACAGGGCATTTGCCATAGAAAGTCTTTTTTTGAGAGGAATTCCATACATTTGATATTTTCTTTCAAAGGTAAAACCACAGAAATAAACAATCCTTCCAAAATATTTTCAGAGTTTCCTTACTTGGAGAGGGATGGTTTTCCATCTTGGAATCCGACCTTTCTGTTATATGCAGTCATTGTCCCTACTGGAGACAGCAAAGAGTGGTTCAAAGTCATATTTCACAAAGAGTTACATGTCAGAATGGTTACTCTAAGAAATTATAGTCAGTCCCGTGTTTCTGTTCCATAAAGCCCCACAACCTTTTGGTTAGGGAATCAAGAAAACTTTTCTCTAACTGTGCCAATCTCTGTATTGTAAATCTTTCTTCCCTTCCCTCTCAGCATTTTCCTTCAGCTGTCACAAAGCCTGTCAGAATGAGGCAATAATCTCTGTTTGGACTCACAGCACTTTTAGATCACAAGCTGAGCCACAACCACCACGCCACAGATGAAAGAGATCAACAAGATTCACTGGGGGCAAGGTCTACCACAAGGACAAGATACAAACTGCAGCTGGCAGAACACATACTTACATCGCATACAGGCTAAGAATATACTGTTATTCTTTAGACCTATGAGACCAAATACTGATCTATTGGCTTTTGGCTGCATAGATAGGTTTCTGTTGGATCAAATTTATAGAAGCATGAAATCTTGCACGGCACCAGGCAAAACGGACACTGACTCAGCTTTGCTGAGGTCATAGTCTTTACGAAGCCAGTAGAAAGGGCTGGCCATTAATTTTCTCTGGTATGATTTTACTTTTCTCATTATGTGCAAGGATTTTGTCCCAGATTCACGGGCCATGACTGTAGGCTGAGGGGGATGCACTCCAGTGAGAAAGAGCTCATGAAAAAGTGCAACAAACTGCAATGCCAAGGTTTTCCTGGTTACAAGTGACGTACCAAAACTAAATCCCAGCCCAGACAATAAGGATACTGACAGTGCTATGCTAGCTGCTATAGGGCCTCTTGTAAACTCCACAATGAGACATAGCCACAAAAGCCCAATACACTTAGAAGCCCTAACACCCCAACCAGATACTTGAGAAAAAAAAAAATTAGTAACACTTATTTCAATCTCCGAAGCTATTTCTATTTATTTGTTTCACTGTTTTTCCTTTTGCAGTCAGACCAGCGAGATATCATATAAAAAAATCCCCTAGTTCCAATGCCTTTCTAGTGACTGGGTAGTGCACTCCCAGGAGAATTTCTGAGGGTCTTGGGTCAACCTCTTCATTACCTCTGCTGAAACAGAAATCCTCATTTGACTCTATCAGAGCCAATGAATTTCTTTTGTGGTATTTGATGATGTTATTAAGAGTCTAGGAAGCATTTGCTATAAGAGAATAAATAATTACAATCATGAACTCCATACACTAGTTCTTCAGGAAGACCTCATGCAGTTCTCTCAATAAAATCCAAAGAATCATATAAAACTGTTGTTTGGATTGTGTAGCAGGGAATAAACTACATTGTGGTGTTGAACACAGAGATGTAACAGGAGTGAACATGAAAGTGTGACAAGGGGAAAGCTGGTCTTGTGTCACGTTTAAGCTGTCTACATTCTAAGTGGATAAAAAGGGATATCTTCTAATTTATCAGAACTACCTGAGTGTTAACTGCATTAAAACTGTGACTGCTCTTTGCAATACATTCCCTCTTCAGTCCCCTCGGACCTATACATTTTTCTTGTACCTTCTATAACTTTTTCTTACGCCCAATATGACGCCATGTCACTGTACGAGTCCCAGCATCATGCTTTACTTTCTCATAGGTCTGGAAGCAGCAGAGTGCTGAAAGTGTCCAGTTAGCAACAGACCTTACCCGTGGAGCTCAAAGAAACTGTGGCTACTCCCTATTTTGCAGTATGGTTTAATTTGAAGAACAAGGTTTTTCTTCTCACTTTTTCAGGCATTCTGAGAAGTAAGAATCCATGCAGATCAGTGCGGGGTTTTTTTTGAGAGGCGAGCCATAAAGCAAGTGACATAGTGTGTAGAACTCCACTCAGCTGAGCCAAATTTACCGGGCTATTGCTGCCTGTAAACCAAAATATGAGAAAAAAATAACAAGATACAGTCCATTTTGGTTTACACATATGAAATTAAGAATTTTCACAGATTCTGCATCTTGCTGGTCAAATCAAACCCTGAAGCTTGGTCTCTTACACAAAAACATTTCTTTCAGCTTTCATATTAACGCCTTTATCAGATGAAACTTTTACTTAGTCATATTTATATTAATTTCAGTAGCCAGCTGAGTGAATCAGCTTTCTAGTGGGCTATCTTCTGCTTTCTTTCCTTTAAAAAATGGAAGCAATTATTTGTGCTTATGAGAGCAATGAGAACAGCAATGCACTAAAGACAAAAATATATGAAATTATCCACAGGAAAATTACAGAGAAGCTACAGCTGCAGTAAGTGTTCCCACTAACTACCCATTCACTGACCTCCTTCTTGAATTACTTACTTGAGTGAATGACACAGCAGAGAGACGATCTGAGAGACCCATTTGGCTATCAACCCACTGAAAATGTCAGCTGAGCTCGTTTGTTGAGCAATTCTGTTCATGTTGATCAATTGCTAAAACTCTTAATACAGCAAAGGATTAGCAAGCACACAGCTGACTTCAATGACAGCATCTACTTAAATAAAGGCACAGATTTGCTTGAGTCTTTCCAGCATGATCTCTCAACTTGAGATTTAGAAGTTTCCTCTGCACTGGGAAAAAATGTTTAAAATGTATGAAAATGTTACAATCTTAAGTAGGAAAGATGGTGTCAAGAATAGTTTTTAAATAAAAATATTAAAGCCAGAACTTATTAATGTAAACTAGTTGGCTATTGTACAAATGTTATTTTACATTAAAAAATGTCCGGAATACAGTACAATGGGATAGTGGAAAGTATAGCTACACTACATATTAGTTTTCAAAACTAAGATTTGACTTACAGAAGTGAAAGGACAGTACACTAAGGGGAGAAAGCTGTGACTGATTTGAATGAGACTTACTGGTCTTCCCAATGCTGTTATCCTGCTGCTGTTGCTAGGGCACCTTTCTTTATTAGTTACACTGTTTGCATGTGCATGAATTCATCCAGCAAACATCTTTTGCACTTAGCAAAAACGAAATATAAGAACCATTAGAATGTAGGTGGAAAGATATTTTTTAGAAAAGACAGCATGTTCAGTAAAACAGTTGTTCTAGCACTTATTAGAACTTTCCAAAATGGTTTTTTATCTTGTGTCCCTAATTACTGAATCATACTTCTTGTATCGTGACAGATAAACCTATTTAAAGATTTTGAAGAGGCTGAAAAGAAATGACGTATCCAGCCCAAAGCACCTTCCACCACATCTCTGACAACATTCAGTTAAAGGCACTCTGACCCTTCAGTTGATTATCTGTGCATTGACAGTGCTGTCTACAAAAAAATGCCAGAAAATTAGCACTTCTGAATGCCTGTTTTGCATTCTTCAAGTACATTATTAGAATTCTTTTGTCAAAAGGAGCATGCTACATCATTGTATTCATAATAAATGCTCTTTGATTTGTATGACTTCGTGTTTGCAATACATCCAAACAAAGATCTCATTTGTTCTGCTGGCAAAAGCTAATCTTTACAAAGAATTTTTTATTATTTTCTGAAAAAAACCTGCCTTTCTGAGCCTAGAAATTGGGTTGGCTAAAAGCTTCACATTCATTAGCTTTAAGGTACCATGTTAATGAAAGGATTTTAATCATTGACATTGCCATGTGAATTATTATTACACAAACCCCTGCTGTTGAGTAAGACAAAATTAACCCAGTGTAAGGGGCATTAAAAAAAAATCACAGCTAATTAGTAAGCTAACAGGAACAAAGAGAATGTATAACAAAGATGTTGAGAGGAAGACACTTATGTAAAAGCTGTAGCTTCCATTCCAACATTGATCTTTCTGTATGGAAATCTTTTTCTGTTTGATTTGTTCTATTAGACTTGAGCATTTTTATGTTTTGTAATTAGTTTTCTAAGCCACAATGTCTCACTTCTCTCAAACTGTGGAAATCCAAAGGCTCATAATAGAAAATGGAAGATATTTAAAAATGCTTTTAAATTATTTCCCCAGCGATCTATATCAGAAGCATAAAGTAATTCTCTGGATTATTCCAGGAAATTATTTCCGCATCCTCTGCCGTTCTCCATGAATTGCAGAATACTTTAACTAATCTAGCCAGGTTCCATTGGAATAAGCTCTTCATTTTAATGGATTCATACTATTGTCCAGGTTGCAATTCCATATGGAGCAGATAAATGAAGATATAGGTTTAAATCACTGCATGGCTTCTCTTCTACACTCCTAGTCATGCTGCTTTCCAATGGGCAACACATCATCGTGCTGATGTAAGAGCCAAAGATGAGACGATCAAACCTCAGAGAAGTATTCATGCTGGGTGCCATTTGTTTATAATTGCTCTTTGTAAGTTATAGTTTCAGATAAAGCTCCCAAAATGGAATGAAGAGAAAATAATAATTAAGTCTGTTTCTCTTTTCGAGCCTGACAAAGGCTTTAAATTTTTTTTAAAATGTGTTTGTCTTTCCGTTCAGTACTCCAAATGTTTCCCCCCTTCTCTCTTTTGTTCATCAGCCTTTTCAGCCTGATAATTAAGACTCAAAATATTTGCTGCTGTTGTTTTGTTCCAAGCCATCATTTGGTTTGTGTTGTAAATACGGAACAACAATCATCTAGTTCTCTTGTGTGTTAGTAATTTAGTATTTCAATAATCTCCAGTCGTTGAAAGGTTTAAAACAAATCAACATTTCTAGCAGTTTCCTTTTCTTTGTGGGGAAAAAAATATGTGAACATAACATTTACAGCATCGTCTCTTATAGTTTCCTTTTCTTCCTCCTTTTTTTTTTTTATTTTGTGATCCTTATGAGGGAATTAAAGCACAGGGCAATTGCTGAGCATAAAACAGAAGATTCACTTCAATAAAAAAAAAAAACATTCTTGCAAGGGCAAGTTTTAACAACCAATACCATTGCTTCAGGTCTGCTAGTGCTAGTGCTGCTTTTTATCCAAATTCAAGTAAAATAAAAGCAAGAGGTAGCATCTAATATATTCTGCAAGGGGTAGAATAACATTGCTGTTACGTAGAAATTTCGATGCAAGGATCTTACAGTGTTTTAAAAATATTGGCTAACCGTGCCAAAAAACTGTAAGTCAAAATTGTGTTAATTCCACAACTTCAACAAGAGGTCCAGGAAGGCTAGTGACAAAACTGGGAACTAGCTCTTAAGCACCTCAGAACACACTTCAGAGAGTAATGAAATTTATTTTGTTTCTAGAATCCCTGGGCAGTGCTCCCTCCAAATTATCAAATCTGTAAGGAACTGCTTGAGTCACTGTTTGGGGGAGAACTGTGGGTGTTAATCAGGCCAGCTGACTAAAATGGATTTAGATATCCAGTTTACATAGCACTGAAACTGATTGCCAGTGATTGGCCTACAGTCAAGCGAATTGGTGATAACTCCCTGAACAGAACCTACCTCACAGTTCTCACTCCCAGTGTATTTTTTTTTTTTTTTTTACTATTGATACACCAGGAAGAAACCCAGTTTCTCTTACATTCTAGGTTTTCCTATAACGTAACTTTCAGAGGACAGAAAATCAAGACAGAAACTTATCCTAAAATTGTAACAAACCCCACAAATTATTTAGCTGAAAACCTAGGAAGGACATTCAAGCTGCAGACCAGGGAGACTCTGTGGGCTTCTCTCCTTTAGAAATTGGAACTGATTCATTAGTCCAGTTGAGAAATAGCAGTCACAGAAGACAGCATCCAGTCTCTCATGCTGTGGCCATTCCCAGTGTGAGGCAGCTGGGTCTCTAGTCCCTAGAAGTCCAGGGAGTGCAAGATAACAAAGCTACTCAGTAACACATACTCTCCCTGCAGTCAGTATGCTTGGAACAACATCCAGTCCTCAGTTAAATGACATCCTTTCTCTCTAAAAAATAGTGCTATACAGATGTGGATAAAACTCCTTGGATAATCACACGTAATTCAGAAGCTTCCTTCCAACTTTTAGACTATTCTGGCAAAGACCTCATACATAGCTTCTCTAGGCACCAAAGTTGCCTTTCCCTCCTTGTACTAAATCAGTCAACTTAATGCTGACCTGTTGTGAATCTTGCAACAGGGAAAACTATGGATAGCTTTAGCTGTAACAACCCCTACTTATATATCATTCATATGCTGTATTTCAGTAAGCGTGAATTGAAAATAAACAATTTTGTGAAAGAAGCTGAATTAATTTTTCAGATGCCCACAGCAAAACTCTGTTGTCTATTGAATGTCAAGTTTTCTCTGACAGTAGACAGCAATGTGTTTATGGAAATTAGATACAGGTCTGTACCTATATGTAAGGAACTGCCTGAGTCGCTGTTTTGGGGAGAACTGTGGGTGTTAATCAGGCCAGCTGACTAAAATGGATTTAGATATCCATTATCCTATATGTGTATGGTTTCACATATGAATGTGTATGTGCATTTGCCTGTAAGAATTGCACAGGAGGACTGATTAGAAAAACAAGACTGTTAACCCTGAATGATTTGTGATTTTTGGTTTCATATGCTACACAATTATTTGCTCAGATTTCATACTGATGTCAATGAAAACTATGCAAGAAATGAATGAATGACATGCAATAGAAATTTGGCATTTGTAGCAGAGAGGTTTCTTTTCTTCTTTACGAGTAGTATTTAAGCTAGCCACTAAATTCTGAAAATATAGACATCCTGACAATACCCTCTTTGAACAAGTATTTCACATTGTTAAAAATGTTTCTAGGTTTGTTTCTTCAAGGAACTTATGTATAAGCTTCCATATTAGCATACATTCAGGTTTGTTGCTGAATAGGGTTGAAATTCCACTCTTTTCTTTTTTTTAAAGACACATACTGTCTATTCTAATGGTAAAAAAAATGAATTTTATACCACTTTTGTGGTTTATACAAATGACTTACAAAAGTTTTTGAATTTTCATCTTGGCTCTGCTGTACTACAAAGCAGTTATCAGACCCCATTGTGAACACTGGAAGAACACAGCCTGGCTGACAAATTAGTGGTGTTTGGTGCTAATATTACTAATTCAGCATTTGAAAGGGCTGCTCACTGGGGAAAAATAACATGTTCTCTAAGTCACAGGAGAAACTAGGGAGATAGTTAATGGGTGCTGGCTGTGCTGCACATATTGTGCACAATGCTGTTCACATTGCAGCTGACTGACTGCCAATAGATGTGGAAGTAATTGTCAACAAGATTTATTGTTACTTTCACATTTATACAGTTAGAGAGGAAAGGTTGAAAGAGTTTTGTGAAGTTCAGTGCTGACTTCTACTGAACCATAGCAACGCACACTGATTATCACTAATGCATGTCACCGAAAGAATTCTGTATCTTTAGAGGCCTTAAAAGTCATTCTTTCTTGTCAGAGCAAAATCCTCACAATCCTCAGTAATTTTTTCTGAGATCAATACCTGAGCCCTGACTTCAGTTCTAGCTCACAAACCAGCAATTTTTCAGTACACAACCGGACTTTGAAACCTCAAACTTTCAACAACAAAATTAGGGCACTCAAGGTAATTAAAAAGTAACCACTAGAGAGAAGCAGATGGTTTTTACTTGAAATTAAGGGTTCTAAGTGGGGGTGGGAGGGGGGGAGGCAGTGGATCATCTTTGCAAAATAATGACCACAACACACATCTTATGTAAATGTATAAATTCCGGAGGCATGAATTTCAATGAATGCTTTTTTCAGTTTCTGTTCCTGCGGTTTCTGCTTCTAGAGAATGTTTTTAACCTAGCTTTACCAAGGCAAAATTGTTTAATTTACATATAATTTTCTATACATATATATTCTAACTTTAAAAGCATAAATTTATTTTACCGAATGCTACAGAATTTAATCAGAAACCAAGACTCAGTATCTCAGACACTTTTGTGTCTATCCAGAGAGAGGAAAATGCTTCAAAGGCTCTTAGGATTTTCACAGAATTGTTTTGGTTGGAACAGACCTTTAAGCTCCTCA
>NW_010399589.1:33199-45394 GCF_000710305.1 Buceros rhinoceros silvestris
AATCCCTCCAGGGATGGGGACTCCACCACTTTTCTGGGCAGCCGATTCCAATGCTTAACAATCCTTTCTGTAAAGAAAGGGTTTTTTCTTCATATCCAGCATAACACTCTCCTGGAGCAACTTGAGGCCATTTCCTCTTGTCGCACAGCTGTTACCTGGGAGAACAGGCTAACTCCCACCTCACTACAACCTCCTTTCAGAGGTAAGGAATGATAAGAGAGTGATAGCTCTCCTCTTAGCCTCCTTTCCTCCAGATTAAACAACCCCAATTCCCTAAGCAGCTCCTCATAGGACTTGCTCTCCAGACCCCTCACCCGCTTCATTGCCCTTCATGAGGTACTGGAGTGTGTCCACAATGTCCTTCCTATAGTGAGGGGCCCCAAACTGAACACAGTACTCAAGGTGTGGCCTCACCAGTGCTGAGTACAGGCGGACAGTCAGTTCCCTGCCCCTGCTGGCCACACTGCTGGCTCTTACTCAGCCAGCTGTCAATCAGATTACTGCATGAATCATTGCTGGCTCATCTTCAGCTGGCTATCGACTGACTTCCTGTGTGAACCACTGGTGGGCTTATTTTCTTGTTTCAGATGGCAATCAACTGAGGTGAACTCGGTTACATTTTTGCTGGAGTAGCCCTCTCTAGTTCTGATGTTTCCTTAACTAGCAGCTTGAGACTGTGATACGTAAGACAGACTGATGAGAATTACCTACCCAGACTCTTTCAAACAAAAATTTCTGCAAAGACATTCAAATGAGGAAGGAAGAGAGGGGCTACAATTAGAGGACTTACCCAGTGCTGCCGGATGTTGCTGCGGTCTGTAGCAATATCTTGCAAAGCAAACTGGGAAGATACACAGGCCCAGTTATCATGCTTGAAACATGTTCTTACACTACTACACAAATACATGTATGTGGTTATCCCATCTGTGATGAAGATAACTAACTGCTCAGTCACTGGGGTGGACACCTAGTTGTTCATTTAGCAGGATATTTTGTCAGCTTGTATGCACATAATTAATGCTATTAAAGTCTCCATTTCTTTCTTATAGATGATACTGTTACTGATAAAATTGTTTATCTTATTATACTTTGAATGTCCAATGTACCTAAAGGCAGGAAGGATTTTAAAAGTGCTCCCTGGAAATATGTTTCTGTTTGCTTGTGCATCTGTATTTACCTATTAGGAAGCATGATGCTAATTTCAAAATCAGGCTTGCAAACACATACCAGCCAAACAGCTGATAGAAGTCTCTGAGTTCATTTGTTTGTTGCCAAAGAGAGTACAGCTTATTATAAACTAATAAAATAAAAAATTCATCTCTTCTCAAAACTTCGTCTTGTCTTCCAGTTTCAGGCATTTCCCAGCACTGTTGCAGCTGTTCAGAGAATAATCTTGGTAATGAAGGACACCTGGATAACAGACAGAACAAGAGTGTCAGGATAGGTAGAACACAGAATGGGAAAAGAGCTACAGCAGCAATTTTGGATTGGAACTACTCTACAGCATCCTAACAAGTATTAGAAAGCAATCACATTTTTTGCATGAAGACATTTGAAATTGTAATGCCAGTTTAAGAAAAAAATCACTGCTAAGAAGAAAATCAAACCAGTTTGAAAGAGTCTTCTGATAATTAGGCAAACACTTACAGGGTACCATATGATGAAGCGTCTGTACACAACCTGTGAAAGTAATGAAGTTCATCCTTGGTGTTGAATGTTCCTGACAATTAGACTTGGCCTAAAGGTGACAGCTTTATATATCTGTGTTCCTTTCCGGTTTAGGATTTCCCCTGTTTTCCAAAATACCTACTGTTTTAAATTGCTCTTCATAACCTTCTACACTGTTATTTCAGGAAAAAATATACAGCAATGGTGTATTTGAAAATAATACTACAAATGTCATCTACGTATGGGAAATGCACCTGCTCCTTTCACATTGGCTGAGCAAAATGTTTCAAGTCTTGAACACATGTGCGTGCAGACACACGAACTGCCTCTCCAACTCTGCCTACACTGACTGTCCCCAGAGTCACTAACAAACTATAGGCCCTCAGGCAAATTTAGTCCCTTACAGTCAAATAGTTCCCAGAAGTAGCAGGAGTCTGAATAACATGAAGTGCTGAGAAATCATTGATGACTGTTGTGTATCTGTGTGAGCCAGAACAAGAGCACTCCCAGGCCTGTAAGAGAACTGGAAGGTAATGAATGCAAGGATAAAACAGAGTGTTAACAAGGGTAATTTCTGAGAGAATGAGGCTGGAGGGCTAGGCACATGCTGCACTGCGTAGGGCCCAAAAGAGACCCCCTCTGGCCATTCACTCTAGCAGTTCTGTGTTATGCATATGAAACAAATAAATGAAAACTGGCTACAGAAGGATACATTAAGTGGAGTAGTTCAAACTTTTGGATAACAGAAATTTCTGCCAATTCCTTTCTCCTGTAGAGAATCAAATCCTAAGCTTCACCAGCTTTGTCTGAATAGCCCTGCAGGAGACCTTGTAAGAGGACGGAAGTTCTACCTTGTTTGGTCCTCACCCCAGGTAAAGACGTAAGATACTACTCGAGTTATAAGCAAAGTTTTCTCTGCCAAAGGTTAAAATACCGACTTCTTTCAAGGCTCATATCACTTGCGCCCCCAAAATTTAAGTGTTCTTCTTCAACCAGGAAAATGGTTAACTTTGTAAGAAAACTTCTAAGGAGTCAAATTTTATATCCTTGAACATTCCTGTGAACTACCAGGTAGAACCGTAACAGTCTGAAAAATAAGTTATTTTGTTGGACCATTAAAGATAATTTGTGTGATTAAAGACACAACTGGCCAATTTACACAGTTGTCAGGTAGAGCAACAAATTATATATCACACAAAAATAATTAGGTGGTTATACCACAAAAATATTTTCCATTACTGTTTTTTTAAGACAGTATTACAGGTCTCTCTCATCCTGTCTATGTGATAAAGGCAGTAATGGAAGAGCTATTTTAATTACAAAGAATCAGTGTAGCACATACCACCGTTTGGCAGCTGGATGGTATTAACGCTGAGTAACGCAGAAAGTTTCCAGAGATAACATCTTCATTAGCAGGACTACGATGTCCTACACTGCCTTGCTTTTTGGTCCACTAGGCTGAAAAACAAATATTATAGATTAAACCTTCAAACATCACGAATAATTTTGTTTCATGTTTGCTGCAGAGAAGGAGAAAATATTGAGGTATAAAAAAGATAATCTGGTGGCAGACACTGACAGTCATCTGGTGCCCTGTTTCCCTTTCTCCCTAACACATCTGAGGCACTCAGCCATCTGACATCAGCCCCTTGTCCCCCGCTCACCTTCCCTTTTTATGTGTCAGTAAAAACCTAGTACAGATAAATTAAGGTAGTTCAGAGCATATCCCTGGGTTTCATCATCTCTTCAGTTACCAGCCATAGGACAGATTACAATTTCACAGATGCTGGGAGAGGAGATATTACAGCAAAGCAGTAGTGCCACTACAGATAACGTTAAGATGGCACTTCCATTATAAACACCTACTTTCAGTGGCTGTAACTTCAGGCTACAAATTTCTCTCAGGCTGAAACCTGGCATATTTGGGCTCAGCTTGGTAATGGCTTTCCCTGTCTTTTCATACCGTTTTGATTAGGTGTTTGCGATACGAGAATGCAAACAAATACATGTCTCTGGTCATTTCAAATGGCAAAGAAATACTTTTCTTTCATGAAAAAGCCTGGAGGGCAGGCTGTTCCTGTCATTCTAACACCTATTTCACTGTCAGCTATTTTCCCAAAAAAATAATTTTTAAAGTGACAAAATTCACATCATTATTTCCAAAAAAACATTCAGGACAGCTAAGGGATATGGTCCCTGACGGTCTGCTCTGAAAGACGTGCTGAGCCCTCTGAGTGGGGAGTGCTTGTAGTGCTCAGCAAACCCACACAGTCCAGGCTAGTTCTTGCTCAGGGATATGATAAAAGCCACCCTTAGCAGAACAACATTTCAACATGTCGTCCAAAACTTCCATATTTTGGAATGAGGAAAAAACAAACATCGTTATATAGCACACAAATCCCATTATTTTAATGAGGCATTTATTCTAATTATCTAATTATTTTTCATTATACCTCATTATTAAAATCCTGTTGTTTCAGTCTGATCTTTAATGAAGGATGTAATGAAATCCCTAAATACAGTACTGGTTTTTTTCCCTGCTGCCTTATCTCATAGAGTTTAGAATACTTGCTGAAGACGACAATTTTTCACCAATCCCCCAAAACAATGAAGTACAGAAACCTACTTGCATGTCTGTTTACCTGTCTGACACTCTTTGCAGTAGTGTCTATTTCACCAGTTATTTAAAAAAAATAAATAACTGTAAGAAATCTGTTGAATGAGATAAATTTTGTGGTACTTCTCTTTTGTATTTCTCATGATCCAAGATATGTGCTGAATTCTTCTATCACAAGCGATGCATAACACTTCTGTGCTTTTACTGAGCTGAGAGGGTGCTGTATCAATGAAAGCATATTTTTAATGAGTCAGACTCACAATGGAGAGAGTAGAAAAGAAAAAAGAAATGGGAACAAGAGGAGAGGAAAAAAGTATACAAACATTTGGAGAAGGAATGTACAAATGATTGGACATCAGTTATTCTTGATATCCTTCATTTAAAAAAAAATATTTCTGGTTACCCTCATCAATTTAATTTTCGACAGCATATCTCATGCACACTATAACTCCTTTGTAGTTCTGGACCATGTGTGGTGGTACGTACACCCGTCAGGATACTGGGCTGCCGGGAGGAGAGGAAGCAATCATGATGGCATTATGTTAACTAAATCTCCCTGGAGTCCATGATATTGATATTTATTTTAGACAGAAGACATCCACATGTGGCAGATACAGACAGCAGTATGAAGCACATGGAAGGAGGTAACATACTTCTTACACTGGACACTCCAACTCCAGTGGCAGGACTGGAAAGAGGCCAAAGGCAAAAATAATTAAAAATTGAATTGCTGTCTTTATTTTAAAACAGAAAAGGGAATACGATAAAAATTACAACAATAATGGTAGAGCAAGAAAATTAGGAAAAGCTTACATGGAACATACCCAACAAAAAGCCACCCATTGAAACCGAAAAGCAATGATTTAAGCGTATGTGTACGCTGTACTACAGGAGTACATCAGCAATGACTGCAGTACACTAGAGATACCCACACTAGCTTTAAACTAGTGAGCCCGGGTACTGCCAGCAGTCAGCTACGGCAGCGCGGAGCTCAGCATGAGCTAATTTACCCAGCCTCTCAGCAAAGTAAATCGGCTGTGCTGAGCTTTGTGCTGCCTTGGTTAGATTGTTACCAGTGTTTGAATTTAAATCTAGCTCAAGTTTCTCCGCATTACACTGCAGGCACTTGAATGATTGCTGGGTAAACCTACCGAAAGACTTCTAGAAAGACAGGTTTTAGATAAATTGTACACCCACGGAACGTCTTCTAAAAATATTAAGTTAATAGTGTAGTGTAGTAAGACTCCTCCCAAAATGCTAGATACATAGGCAGTAGGAAAGTCACGATTGCGTTACAGAGAACAAAACAACTGCAAAGGCTGTGAGGAAGAGATACTATGCTGCAGGGCATAAACCCCGATTTAAAGCTCCCTATAAACTGCTGGTCCAGAAAAGGTTTGGATTACAATCCTGTATAGTGTATTTTATATTCCTAATTGGATATCCTGATTAAAAGTACCTTTCTAGTGATTGCTGTAGAAGAACCTTTTCAGAATATGTCATCATCATGGCTTGGCTTCAGGGACGAAGATTTGGGAAGGGCTTTACCCACGCTTACTGCAAGCGCGCTGATGGCTGAAAAGGCTGATGCGGGACAAGCAAGTCCGGTTGCAAAAAGCTCAGCGGAAGGTCTTGCACCTTTTCACCTGCCGTTTCATCCCTCGCCTGTCGCTACAAGGTTTGCAAACATAAGTGCACCCTTCAAGCCTGCACAGTGGATTTTTTAGGTGAGGCGCAGCGTGCGCGGAACTGGCTCCACCCTTTACACCTGAGGTTCATCTGCCAGGGCCTAGCGAGCTTGGACAGTGACAGCAAAGTCCTCAGGTCGTAGGTTTGGTTAGAGTGTCCTTCTCTTAGATGGATGCCTTACAAGGCTAAACGAGCTCCATCTGCCCGGGTTTGGAGTCAGAGTTGTCCTTCTCCATAGATGGTTGCCTGAAGGCTAGTGAGCCCATCCTGCCCCTGGACACGCTTTGTCTGACCCTTCAGTTGAGACCTCTCTGGCCTGGGAGACCCTACTGGAGGCATTTGCTACCACCAGCACAGCTCTCAACTTCACAAGGGCACGCAAGCTCTTTCCCCATGAAAGAGTTCAGTATATGTAAGCCATCATTATAAACACTATTTAAAAGCCTGAGCTCAATGTCATGAAAGGAATAACTTTTTAAATCAGCATGGGTATACCAGCAAAAACCCCCAACCCTACACAAACCCAAATACTCTAATTTAGGAATGTTCTGCATTTAGTTCTAAATTCCAGCTCACAAATGAGGCCATCTATCTCTAACGTTACTTCACTAGTGAATAGAATTATCTGTTGTGGTTATGTCAGAAGACAGCATGTCATAGAAAAACATTCTTTAAAGAGAAGGATGCTTTTCCCTCTTTGTAAGAAGGATTGGCCATGGTTCAGTGAGACTGCAAAAATACTTTTGAGTTAGGCATGGGCTGGTGATAATTGTTAGTGATTGAATGTCAGTGGGTGAGAGTGGGCGAGGGGGGTGGGGGTGGGGTGTGGAAAACCCAGATAATGGCAGATAATGGTATGTGAAAGTGCTGATTACACTGACACAGTACCACTCTACCAGACTTTATAAATGAAGGGCAAATTAAATTAGGTTAAATATATGGTTATTTAACAACACTCAACCAAACATTTCTTTGCCGGATAGCAAATAAAGCTTGTATTTAACCAAAGATTAGTGCGTTCCAATTTTAATAGCAATGTAGTTTGTTTTTATACAAGGATCTAAACAGCACTTTATGTTGACATTTCTATTGCGTATTTAATGATCGCATATCAAATATGCATAGCAAATAAATACTGTGTTCCACGTAAACCTTTCCTACACACTTCCTATCTTTTCTGCTTTCAAATATATTTGTTCTCATAAAAATGCATCACTACAACGTAACTAAATCTTATTTCAATTTTTTTCCAGACAAGAAACAGAAATCTAGATCATTATATGTACTGCTGTTTTAAAATGCAGCCCTGAACTGTATGTCTGTCTCCCTCTACGCAGTCTGCTGAGAAAATACGCTTCTGACAGAACAGATTAAGACTACACAAAACTCCTTAATCTACTGTCCATATAGAACAGTGCTGTGGCATTGCACACAACGTAGCCACCAAAATCAGACTTGGCAGAAGATCCTAACTATGTTCTTCACCCTGTATAGATACGTGTTTCTTTGTGCTCACTAGAACAGAGGAACACCTCACTTGATAGCATCTGGTTAGCTCTAGCTACAGGGGGGTACATTTCCAACACAGTGTTCAGTTTTTCTGGAAAAAAAGTTTCATCATTCACATCCCAAGGGATCCTAGTTCATTTCACTTGGAATCCTAGAGGACATGTAGAAATACCTGGCAGACATTCACTGTGTAAGAGTCTAAAATGTTGTCTCTTCGAAGAACTGTTTAAATACATATTGTGAATTATACCGTATCAAGAATAAATTAACATATATGTCTATTCCCATATCTTCTGGCTACTTGCAAATAAGTGTAAGGCTATCAGAATTGTTCCAATTTTCATTTTAAATGATGTAATCGAACCTATCAATTTACTATTTGGGTGCCCTGCTTAGCTTGAACAGAAAGCAGGCAAATCCTTTTTCTGTGCAAATATATTAACATAAAGGCAATAATTACAATTTTTTTCTTCCTTTTTGATTCACAAAGGTTTTTCAAACAATATTGCAGTTTCTTCAAAGGAAACACAAAGATTGTATTTGTTTAGTACCTTGAAGTCCAGAAATAACAGAAAACAGATTCCTTAGGTCAACAGATCCTGAAGTGAATGCTTAGTGCTGCACACCTTCAGGTTCTGGTATTTTATAGAGGAATCTTAATGCTAGTCTACCTAGTAATTCACTGTGGGATGTCTTTATATACCACTGACAGTAATACGGCTCATTTTGGGTGATTAACTTAACCCCCAGTACTGCAAGTTCCTTGCTACATTAACATATCTTTCAAGTAATAGTTGCAATGTGAGAAAATTGCCTGTAGGATTATTTGCAACTAGGAACCTGTGAAATGTAAAATAAAATTGAAGACTATAAAGTAAAACATCAAAGCTACCTAAAATATTAATAGCAGTACTCCAAAACGTAGTTTAGAAGAATTGCACAAGGGAGTGAAAATTACTAACATAAAAACAGAAAGCCTTTGCAAAATAAAGTCAGAAGTTTAGAACAAACTATATACAATACAAACAATTCATAATACAAATTCCTTGTATGCACATTATGAAAGGAATTCAAGTGGCACTAGAATCTCCACCTTTAGTTGATAAAGGCTGGGACAGAAATGCCTGACCAAGCAAACAACGAGACCTGTACAAACAAAACAACAAAGTTGTGTTATATTGAATTTAGGCTACTGGAGAGAAAAAAAAAAAAAAGTACTCTTTAACCCATCTAGTTTTCTGTTACGTTTTCATTCTAATTGAACACAGGCAGAATTTATGGGCAGAAGGATTTTCTTTTTAATTGATGCCTTTGGAGCTAAGAACCACTGTCATGCTGTTCCAAATCATGTTTTCACCTGCTCTCTGTGGGGCAAACCGTGTTGGAAGTTTGATTCAGGTTTCTGTGGGAGATTACAAGCTTCAAAGCTAACATTGTGAGACCTGTTTCCCTTTTGATATGCACTTTTTCTTTTAAGAAATCTCAGAACAAAGAAATAAACTCAGATGAATCATAAAGGCACAGAGAATAGAAGAAAAAGTCTTTAGTCTTGAATCAGGCCCTGATTCTACATGACGCATGTCAGAGCTTTGAGATATTTAATCTTCTTACTGAACCATCACCTGAGAGAAGTTCTTACGTATTTATGCCACATTTTGCTCAGAGAGCCAACACTGGGCCAAGAGCATCAGCATGAGCATGAGCAAACTGTATGAGTCACGGAGCCTACCTGCCATCCAGGTCTGCCCAGCCTTGGCTCTTCCCCTTTCCTCCAGAGAGCAGAAGATGACCTAAAGGCCTCTCTGAAGTTCACGACACATTCAAGACTACTCTAAGTTGTACCAGTTGCATAGAACATCTGCAAGTAAAAGCAATGGGACTACTCTGTCCTTGTCCATTCTTGACTTCACGTGTGGTGATTCCAGGTCGAAGTCTAAGTAAGAAGCTGTGATTCACCGAAACTCACATGTGACTTCTGAAAATCTTTAACATATTGTTGCCAGGGCTGTTCTGTGAAACCACATTAATGTTATAGCAGGTGCAGATTTAAACCTTGGGAGCAAAATCAACACTGTGCGGCCAGGAGGGGCATTTCTGAAGAAGTCACATATTATGGAGTCATTTCCTCATGCCACTGAATAGCACATGGGCTTCGGAGGAAAGTGCAGAGACCAGGCACTTACTCTCATATTTTACCTGTTTTTTCTGAAGCGGGCAGTGCCCTAACACAGAAGTCTTCCATGATAAGGCATTAGAAGATGTTCTGCACAAAACAACATTGTTTCGGTTGAAAGAGGGCTGGCTTGATGACTGAAGAGGTCTTTTTAAATCTGTAATAACTGTGATCCTGCTATTACCATAGACATTTACAGTCTAGAGTACAAGATGACGAAAACTGAACTTGTTTGGGAAGTTTCAGTACTTAAAATTGTAAAGAACTTCACCAGTTGCTTCTAAAAGAAAAGAAGAGTTTTCTGTGTTAAATACTCCAGACTAAATTTTGTAATTCTTGATACTGATTTTTTTTAAAGCTATCACTAATATATCTCAAGACCTTATTTATAATCATGCTCACTTTTAGATATATCATGATATGATGTGGGCAAAAGGATTTCGAAGAGAGGGTTAATACTACACTTCTATCTTATATTTAAAAGTCAGGGAAGGAAGCCTTTTCAGACTGACCTATCCATCCAAGCAGCAGATGAAAAAACAATGTCAGCAGCCATTTACTGATGACTTAAAATACCAACTGGAATACAATGCGTTTAAAAGAAAGGTGCTTTTTGTTCTTCTTCAAGCTATAACATGTAGAGCAGTAAGGGAATGGCACCTTACAGTGAATGATTTACTCTACAATAATAATTTGTGGAGCCTCTTCTCGTTATGCCATGCTTAGAAGGTAGCAGAAATCACCTCTAAAATGACTTAACTGAATCACAGGCATTATTCTGTGGATAACCTCCGCAAGGCTGCTGTATCTTTTGTTCTTTCCTTCCATCTTCCACAAAGGGAATCTTCTTAGAGAACACTTCTAGAGAAGTTCATTCTATTGAAAAACTCATGATTCCATCTAACCTGTATGGTTTCTTTGGACAACTGGTTACCAGGAATAATTCAGAGCAGCATGAAGAGACTAAATCAGTGTGGGCTGAGGGGTCAGACCTACCTTCCACCCCAGCTCCATTAAAGATATTTTGATTCTAGTTACAGAAGATATGAAAGTGCCTCGTCTTCTGAACTGGACTTCAAGAACAAGGTAAAAAAAAAATCTGTAAAAGAGCTTGCCTGAGCCAAACTATATAGGTCTTTGCCTAATGGTTTCCCAAAATTCTTCCACATCTGCCTGCTTCTATGTATAATGAACTATCTGACCTAAAGGGTTTCACCCCGTGAGGGCAAATGAGTGACCTTTACAGAGAAATCCGTAATAACTACACTGTCCAAGCAGATTTGCTAACAAAAGAACAGGAAAAAAAAAAATCCCACAGAAAATACTGTGGTTAGAAGGGGGATAAATGACCACTGACTGATTTCTATTAATTTCACCATAGATTTCTAATATAGATCAGTTGATGTACCCTGTGTGTGCTAGATTCTTCACTCAATGAATGTATTCATGAGGATTTCCATGTCAGAAGTCAGTGCTAAGTTTCATGAGCAGAGTCTCTTATCTGCTATGAAAAGGAAACGGACAGTTAAGCCAAGTTTTGGTTTTTTCTTTTTTTCTTTCCCCAGCTTTACATTTAATACCAGAACTTTAGAGAGAGAATTATGCTTCTCTCATCTGTGAAATACTGTGCCTTGGCAAGCTCCATTCTGTAGATCTATGATCCTGAGGCTTGTGGCCACACAGATGCCAGGACTATCTTGGGCAGGCTCATGCAGTCTTTTCAGCAGCTGACTATTTCTAAAATGCATCAGTACTCTGATTCTTTCACCTTTTCTTTGGGAGAGATGCTTTTTGTGACGCTGCCTGGCCTAGACTGCTCTCACCTGAGCTGCTGGCTTGGCTGTTCCAAGCACCTGGCACCCACATACATGCTGAAGGCAGTGGGAAAGATGAGTGTTCTGAAAATTCAGGTCATCAGCTTTGAAAACACACACAATATTTATGCTGGTACATTACTTTTTTACCAGCTGGGGTAGCCAGCACAAAAAAAAAGGCTTAAAACTTGGAAAAGTTTTGTTTTGTTTTCTGAGTACTTCCATTCTATCCAGGACCACACAACTCCATGACTGTAAAAAATATTTGTTACTGAAGTACATGACACTTCTACAAGAATTTGTAGTTATCCGACTTTCGTGTGTGTTGATAACAGTACTATTTACTACAGAGGCCTAAGGTGTCTCTTCAAGAAGAAATTACCATAATAGTATTTCTCTTTGTACAAAAATATCCTGTATCTTGAATAGCAAAGTAATTTCCACAATTACAGGAGGCCCAAGCTTCCACAAATAATAGCTTAACTGACTGAATGAGCAAATCGATGATTTGTGCATACAAATATTTAGATATTTAATGGGCAGAAGCTCCAGGAGTAACAGGCACATTTCCGGTGCCTAGATCATGATGTTCAGTAGAAATGGATAGGACTTTTTATTCTGAAAGAAGAGTATTTATTTTAACATTTTTATATATATTTATTTATTACAACATTTATCCTGAAGAAGAGAGCTGATAGGATACTACAACTGGCTAGCTTGACTCT